>NW_010341487.1:0-5242 GCF_000700745.2 Antrostomus carolinensis
TGAGTGCTCGAGTCTTCCCACCGCGACAGAAAATAACAAAAGCACAACTCCAACCAGGTTTTCCCACTACTCCAGTGCTTTCCAATTAATATCCAATCTGCTGCTTACATGCATGGAAGACAGAAGTCCATTTCATGCACTTGACTCAAATAATAGCCTCAATGGCAGAGTACAAGGGTATTGGATTCCAGTGCCTTCATCTTCAGTGGTTCCTTGTCCCCTCTGCCAAGAACGCAATTTGGCTAAACTCACTTACTTGGGGAAAAAGAAAAAATAAACACCTGCTAGTGTGTTCTGTAGCAAGCACTATTTTCTGGTGAAAGATGTTTAAAGTCATGTTTACTTTTTTATTTTTAATCATAATAAAAATTGTCTTCATATTTCATTTAACTTTTCTTTGGTGTATGCATGAAATTGTGATTCTCATTCTTTGCACTCTTGTGGCATCTTTCCAAAACATACAGGGTTTAAGGGCTTTGCACTCAGCTATTTATTTACTGCAGAACTCCAGGGAAAGGACAATGCAGTACTGTTCCAACTTGGTAGCAAACGGGGAACTAAACAGTGAAGCAAAACATCACTATTTACCTTCTAATCCACTACCCTTCCCACCCCAGGCGAGGGAAGATGCTTGCTCCAGCTCCTTAGGGGCACAGCCTACTTTCCCCAGAACACTGTTCCAGCTGCTCTGGGCTGTGTTAGAGGAGGAAGAACCATGGATGTCTCCAGGGGATGTGGAACAGCCATCACGCAGAGACAGAAAGGATGCAAGACTACCATTTTCTTTTTCCATTTTACTGCAAATAGGCTCACTAAAATCAATAAGGATAGCCACAAACTGAGCTACTAGTTGAGTAAGAGACAGAATGCAACTTTATTAATTTTATTTCATGTTTTGCAATCAAAGTGTCATTTTGATGATTGCTACCATGCAACTGCAAGTCACTTATTTCAGCAGAGCATATTCTCTTTGCAAATGGCACGCTGCTCCTTTTTGTGTGACTTAGTCCTTTCCCCTTTCTGCCCCCTGGCTTTTATTGTATGGTGATGGGTAGTTTAGATCAACGGGGCTGTGGGACTTCTGGCCAGATGGTGGATTATGCACCATTTCTACAGCAAACAACTGTGGTCTGTGCTACTCTTCCCACACCAGCATTACATTCCTTCCCCACAGTATCAGACACCCCTCCTCTGTTCTAAAGAGGATGTGTCATGCTCTGGTCAGGGACTGTCGACCATAGCACTCATAAGGGCAATAAAAGAGTCAAACATGCATTAGAGATACAGGCAGTCGAACATGTAAACTCTCAGCAAGAGCGTAAGAAACTGTATTGCTAGATTCCAGGAGCAGCTTCCTCAGAAATGGTCATTCCTTTATAAGTAGAATGGGCATCCTTTTCTTAACACAGCAACCTTTGAACTTAATTTAAACCCTCAGTTATGAGCTCTTAAGAAAATAATAAATTCCTAACACAAGCTTCTGAGATTAATTTGATTTCTAAACTAGAGCAAGCACACAAGATAAGCAACTCTAAGCACTGTGATCACTAACTAAAGTCCAAAACTAGTACAATATTTCCACCAGACTGCAGACTTTGAAGAAAGCTTTTAAAATCTCTTAACTATATGTTCAAAAATATAACAGCACCCTGCATTTTAACCCTTCAAAGAGTCAGGGCCCTGAGCTGCTATGCTTCCTAGCACAGCATGCTACTAAGGCGAGACCCAGTCCCCTACATAGACATACTAGGAACTGCTTGTAGTAAATTGTTCCTTTAAATTAGGTTAGTCAGTATTGGAAAGACCAAGCCATATAAAAAGACCCCAGCATACCATCTGTATGGTATCATACAACCCCACAGCAAAAATTCATACAGAACTCTGGGAAAAAAAAGGCATTACCTTGAAAAATTGGTACCTCTACTGCAGTATCCTGGTCTCCTATGTCTTTTAACCCATCACTGGACAGTTATAAACTTGTTTTTTGCCAACTACATATGATATGAATCTTAAAGTAGAACAGTTTAAAACAGTACTTAAGACTGGTGTTAAGTTCTGCCTAAAAGTAAAACAGAATGAAGTACTACTTTTTTGACTGAGTAATTTATCAATTCTTCAGGGAGAAATATATTACATGATTAAAAACATTTTGAAAAAGAAGAAAGTTTGTAAATTCTGACATAAAATCCCTTTTGTGAGCCCCCTCATAAATAAATGTAAACATTTTATTTTATTTTTATGCCTTTGTAGTTATTTACTAATAAAACATAATGCAATTATCCTATTTTGCTTAAATCATTGATCCAGACACTCCAGGTTATAAGAGAAATACCAAGTAAAGAACTGAGCACGTACAATAGTCATTGGATTCTTTCCTGAAAGGAAAACATTTGTAGAGTATCTGTATGAAGATTTCCATTTGTCTTGCAAGTACAAGAATTGCTATATATGACACACTGTATTTTTTAGTCTCTGGTGTGCATACTGATGAGACAGTTTAAAAGTTGATACAAAATGTATTTTAATTCTCTGAACTCTGGCAGCCTACTGAATTATTTATGTCAGTTACTTACTACATTTGAGTTCGACAATTCTAGATTTAGTATCACACATAAACCTTGCTTTTTGATACAATATTAACATCAAGGCTTTGTTACACTTCTATGAACTCCAAATAGAATAAATATGCTTCAGCTTTGGATTTGTAAAGTAGAAGGAGATGCCACAGCCCCATGGTATTGCACTTCTGGTTAGTTTACTGAAAACTGTGCATACATTTAAAAAAAAATAAAAATCTTAGTTGATAAAAGCCTGTCACAGATCCTAACTTGCACTATCTCCTGATCTTCAAGAAGATTTCTTTGTTCTGCTTTTTCACCCACAACATTTATGAGACTCTGATGAGTGCTGGTCTGGATTGCAGTTGTTCAGCCATTTCATCCAGGTGATTTGGACAAAGTCCCAGTCCCTGCTTTTGTTGAGCCAAATCAGCAAAAAAACACACAATCTTAATCATGTCTTTAGTGAGGACAGTCTGATGAAATGGAACTAATATTCCTCAGACACACAGCAGCTGAGAAAAAGGCCAACGGAAGGAGTCTAGCCCTGACTTTAAACTCTGATTGCAGTCTCAAACTTAGCATGCATCTAGGAAACAGAATACTCATAAACCATTGCATTTAATGCTCAGCCTAACACAGAATTTAAAATAATGTGCTAATACCAGAATGTCAAGCTTGCTGCCTTGAAAAACAAACAAACAAACAAAAAAAAAGGTATCTGCTGCTTCTGAACTAAAAACTGTTTCACTATTATGGATGAAGCAGCTCAGTGTTTCCAGCATTGTTTCAGGTTTAAAAAAAACCTCAGACAGAGATCGTCTATCAGGGCTTAACTGGTACCAGCAAACAGATACACAGTTGGTAAATTTGGGCTCCAGCCAAAGAAAGCAAACATAGTCATGTTAAATGTAAACAAATTTTAAGTGCAATTCTGAAGTGCCTTTACTCTGATATAACAGTTGGAATAAGGAAGGACAGCCCACCAACCTTGGCTCTAAATTACTCTATTAAATGCAAGCACATATATATTACCAATGTGTTGCTCAGCCACATTTTGTGAATTACCACAAAAGAGCACAAGCAGGTCCGTAAGGGCTCACAAAATACTGAAAATAATTTAAGTTAATCCCTTGAGCAACACAGATGATTTCCTGCTCCTAGACACAGAGCAGGTTCAAAATCAAAGTTAAACAAGGTTATTATTAACCACATTTCTAGTTCAACTTCTTGATACCACTGGCCTCCAATGTTTTTTTTTATACAGTCTGTTGTCTTATGTCTTTTTTCTGGTGAGAGGGCACATGTAAATAAACAACAATAGAGACAATTTCATGTGAAATTTTCAGACTAAGTCCATCGTTCAAAGAACCTATAATCCCTCATCAATGGAATTCAGAAATAGTAAAATAATACCTCTTGTATAGGGCTACCACTCTCCATTATTCCGACTAACTTGATTTTAAGCATTATGTAAATCGTGTAATATCCATTATCCATTTGATTCATTTATCCATCTGATCTGTTTATTTTTAAGGAGTGTTTTCAGTGTGGAGCTAATTACCACATAGCCACACAGAAAAGGCAGATAGAGCACCAGTGCTGGAAGAAACAGCCTATATTCTACCTGCATGGTATGAAAGGAGTAATCAAAGTCTAGCGTACACCTGCAGCCTTATCAGTTGTCCTGGACTTAAAGATCAAAATTATTTAAGAAAGTGTTGCAGAATTTGTGTACAGACAGGAACAACAACCACTAAAGAGCCTAAATGAATTTTGAAGAGAGAACACATGGTTCATAAATATCTCAACTTAAAAGTTCTATCACATGTAGTTGCATTTGTTGGGTAATAATTAGAACACAACTAAATAGAGTGCCAAAGGAATCTCTGTAATTTTATTTATGATAGAAACTTGTGGGATTTCTTCCCCATCTCTGTAAGAGACATTAACACTATTTATCATCCTGGTAGCAATATAGTAGTTTTCTACAAGGACATATGGAATTAAACTGAGCTTGTGTTTTCTAGGTATGACTTTAAAAAATGAATCTATTCAAATTTGTTTTAATTTCTATCAAAATTTTTCAGCCATCATCAAATTCATCACTGCTTTCCTGAATGAGCTAAAAATCTAAGTCCACTCAGAGTGGGAAGTACTATTTAATTCACAAGAAGCACTAGTATGTAACAGTACCAAGATCTGAAAAGAGCGTAAGTACCTAAACCCTTCTCTAAATGTGGTCGTATTTTTGCAGCCTGAATTTCCACTAGGTTTTCTTCTTTCATTTTATTTTTTGAAATCAGGCTCTGAATTAGTTCTTTCATTTATCTTTTCTGTTCAAAACAGAAGAGATCGAATTTATGTCATAGAGGTCTTTTGAAAACACTTCTCTGGTCTCAGGGACTTGGGAGTGGTGGTGAACGAGAAGCTGAACATGAGCAGACAATGTGCGCTTGCAGCCCAGAAGGCCAATAACCATATCCTGGGCTGCATCAAGAGAAGCGTGGCCAGCAGGTCGAGGGAGGCGATTCTGCCCCTCTACTCCGCTCTCATAAGGCCCCACCTGGAGTACTGTGTCCAGTTTTGGAGCCCCCATCACAAGAGAGACTTGGAGCAGCTAGAACAAGTCCAGAGAAGGGCCACCAGGATGATCCGAGGGCTGGAGCACCTCTCCTATGAGG
>NW_010341488.1:0-8814 GCF_000700745.2 Antrostomus carolinensis
ATTAACCCTATCCCAGCAAAAACCAGGACAATATGTAAAAATGAGTCATGCAGAGTACAATTGCTCACCACCTCCCAATAGTGATCCCAAGCGAGTGAAAAGGCACCCTGAACCTGAAACCACAATCCTGAAAGAGTGAGGCCAAGCAATTCCCGAGACAATCCCCTTGCATTCCAGTCAATCCTCATTAATATATGGAATATAATGTAATATGACATGGAATCTCTTATTGGCATATCCAAATGTCAATTCTGGGTTTTGCTAACTACTACACTTCCCTCCCAGTCATCTGCTCTTGCAAACTACCCAAACCCCATGTCCTTGTACCTTATCAACATTCTTCTCATAGCAAATCCCACACTGAAACCAAAACACAGTCCTTTCTATCTACTAAGAAGAAAACTAACTCTATCCTAGCAAAACCAAGACAGCCATGTGTGCACCAGGTGTAGCATGCACTCTTCTCATGAGGAAACTTTGCTGCAGCTGGAAGGACCAATCAGGCAGAAGACAGCCAGTCACTTACTCCTGGCATGGTGTCCCATGAGCTCAGTGCTCAGTTCCTGCTGCATTTCCATGGGTGATGGGAAGCAGGCTCCCTGCCCCAGCAATGGCCAAGCTGGCTGCTCCATGAGGGCTCCTTCAGCGCAATCCCCGCGGATGCAATGAAGCGTGTTTATGCCTAGGGAGCCAGCATCACAGAAGAGGTGGGGGCCAGGGACGGATACATTATCCTTCCCAGATGCAAGCTGGTCTGTAATTCCAAATGGAAAACATTCACTTCCCACCCAAAAGCTATGAGCTTTGCACTTTTTTTTACACCTTTATTTTTTGGTGAAATACCTACAGTTTTCTGTGGACATTTTTCTACTAAAAGTTTGATTTGTTGAAACACAATTTTCCATCAGAAGTAATACATAAGGGATACTTCCTTACAAGTCTTTGTTAAAACTGCATAGACCAAAGGAAAACATTCCTCATAGCATTAATAGGCTAATGCAAAATATTATAAAGGTTATAAAAGGATGTTCTATACTGCATAGTCTCAGTGTTGGAAAATAGCCCAAGCCTGCTCCTGCTAAAGTAATCTTTCCTCACCCTTTGTGCTCCCTGACAGTATACTGACTGTCAATAAATAGTCGTGTTCCCTCAAGTACTGTGCCCAGTGGCACTCTGCATGTTGTAAAAGTATCTGCTGTACATGTTGTAAAAGTATCTGCTGTACAAGTCATGCTCTTTGAATAGGAAAAACCCTATTGAAGTCCTTTACAGGCAAAACTCTATCTAAGTGAACAATTAATTTTTTTTTTCCTGGATGTGATCCACATAATCAAGCCATTAATTGGTAGACTCCAAATAAAGGGAGAGTCAGAACCTAGTTTGCTCAGAAGGCACCTACAAAACATAAGGTGAGATTAAAGCAATATCTTGTGAAAATCCTTTAACTGTTTCCCTGTTGAACTGTGAATCATACTAATTGCAGGGGAGGCAGAGGAAAGAAGTAAAATAATAGCTGTTACCTTAATTATGTGGAGTCTATTTTGTGTTAGGATGGAGCTGTAGGTGTGCTTACTATCTGTTTGATTTCATTAATGAGACTTAAAGAATGAGCCAATTAATTCATTATTGATTATTTTTTAATTAATTAATGAGCCAATAAAGAATGCAGATGGGAATGATTTCAGGCTAAGTATGAGAATTTTATTGTTGGCTATCAAAGACCTTCTCCTAAAATGCTAATTTTTTAGACATAGTCCTTTGATCACTACAGATAGTGAATGTTAATCAAATAAAACTCTGACATAGTTCTTGTTATTCTAAAAGGGAAGTGAAAAGTAGTCTGCCAAATTTTAATTTTTCACCTGGGCTATACTGCTATCACTTTGAAAATCTCAAAGCCCAATATTAGAGAATATCCTTCTTAAAAAAAATATTATGTTTCTGGAGACATGCCTGAATATCACTGGCTTGAGAGCACAAGTACTCCTCACTTCTAAGAGCTAAATTAATACTCCCACTGAGTACTGCAGCAGGTTGCAGTGCTGAATGTATTGTGGGCTTGCATAAGGCAAGACTGGACACAATATTTCTAAGTTAGCTTAGGTGGAAGGTGGGATGATGTGGCCTGGCAGACTACTCTGACAAGCCCATGGCAAGGCTGTGGCACGGTTCCCCCAGCTTTCACTGTGCTGTCTAGGCTGCAGAAGTGAGGCCACCACACCCACCACCCATCCCACTAAGCTCTGGTCACTATGGACCTTGCAAAACTTGACACTCAAATCATGTAGCCAGCCAAATGATGGTTTGCCTGGGAAAAAAAAAAAAAAAAAGATTAGGAGGGAAAGAAAACACCTTTTTTATCTTTTACCCAACAATCCTCTGATGGGGAAGCCATAACTTAACAACAAAGTATCAAGAAGCCTTTTTGATCTTGTACTAGGAGAAAAATATATACCCTGGAGGAAAAACATCTACTTTTTTTTCCCTTTTCTTAGAACCAGGTAATGCATGTTTTCTTTGCTCAGGTGTTTATTCTAATATAACATAAAGTTTACACTAAAGCTAAAACCATTATGAAGTAATGTTTGTAGAATATTTTTTAACATAGACTTCCAGGTATGAATCAAGATACTCTGAGGTGGAAAATGCTCATTCATTTCATAAATATTAGGATTTTTTTAAGCAATCTTCTGTATAAATTTCTGATAAAAGACTTTTATGAGCATTTTTATGTGGATTTCTCCTGTCTCTTTTAAACCTCAGTTATAAGATTCTAAACTCCTTTAGATGGTTTAAGAAGGAGTAAATAAACTTTGCAAATACATAAACAGGTACAGTTCTGACTCTACCTCCATAAATTGGCACTTCCTCATGCAACAAAGGGAGATTTCTCAAAAGGGGCCTAGAGAGAGGCTGATTGAGGAGGAGGTACCATCATAATCTTCAGGGGTCGGCATGAAGTTCCTTTAGAAAGGACCCAGGTGACACTTCAACATCTCTGGAGGAGAGGTCCTCTCTGTAAGCAGGTCTGGGTGAGGGTGAAGGGCAGACACACGGTGCTTCACCCTTGAAGGTGCTGAGTGGCTTTCCCATCCTCCTGGTGCCCAAGCATGTGTGTGCCTCACAAATCAGGAGTCACTGTCCTCAGGCAAATTCCCACCATGGGCAGGGGCAGGGAGCAGTGGGGTGGGAGCAAGGCCTTGCCAAGGCATCCATGCTGGAACCCAGGGCTGCCTGGGAAGGAAGCTGCAGCCAGTGCCTTGAGAATGGGCTCCAAAATGGGAGAGGCAGGGAAAATCCAGAGGGTAAAAATTATGTCGAGAAGATGCAGGGACACCTCAGGACATCTCTGGAAAAGACTCAGGCATGGCCGTCCCAGAGGCTGTTATTACTATTTATTAGTTTAAGGGCAAAGAGCAAAGGCTGTCCTATGCCTCTGTCATCACACCAATGGTAAAGAGCTGACATAAATCAAATTAATCTCAACAAAGAATACTTCCTCCTGATTTTCCTTGGAACTCCTTATCAAAATAATGGTGGTGGCTGGGTGTCCCCTGAGCAGGTGTAAAGAGGGAGGCATAAATCTTTCCTCATCAACCCTAAAGATATTGTCAAAATAGCCTTCTGACACAACACCTGGCATGAAATGTGCTAAGAGGAAATGCTCCACTGTCCTGGGGCCCTCCCCTGTGTTTGCAAGAGTTCAGACCTCACCTGATAAGCACAGGAAGAACTGGTATTTAAGTATTTTATTTCAAAATGGAAGTGTAATACCTTTGGAAAGGCTTTCGTTACATGGTAAAAATTGCAGGAGTATAATCAGAAGTGGGCTTTAAATATGTTTTCACAAAGTGGATGGCATGAAGCTCACCTCCTCAGAGCTCCCCCGAGGTGCTGCTTCTTCAGACACACCATGGCAGGATTCATCTCAGCCAGAGACTGAGGTACAACCTGGAGAGGAGTTGTTCATTTCTTCAAATACACTGGCAAATTTTGTAGTCAGACAAGGGAGGCTGCTTAAAGTAAGATTATGAAAATCTTACTTTTGTGTGCAAAATGTTATTCTGCCATACCTAAGTACACACATACCCATCTCTAACTGTGGAGCAGCTCATTACTCTGCTGAGCCAGTACAGCATGTGGACCATGGTCTATCACCATTCTACCATCATATTAAGCATTAATTTATCCATTTAACTGCACTGGCAGCAAGGGTAGTGAATGTAGTTTCTTGAAAGGCTGACCAGTTGGCATCCATACTGTCCTTGAAATAGATGTCTTCCATCAGCAGACACAGGGTGGTGGGGCTGATGCATACAGCAGAGAAGGATACCTTTACTGCATTTGGACATGTGCCCTGGAAAGCACCCATGTACCAACAGGGATATCCTGTTGTACCAATGCTGCCAACGCTGTCCTTTGGGGCACACTAGAAAGAAAAGTGGCCTGGGGGGAGGAGAAGCCAGGTTTAAGTCAATGCAAATGTATGCAATGATGATCTGGTGAGGATACAGCTGAAGATGGGATTACATTGTTTTCCCCTTGGCCATGTACATGTCTATGTTGTCAAATGATGATATTATAGTTCTATAAAAGCCATGCGTAAATATCTACATTAATAAAGATGTAATCTGCATTAGAATGGGAAAACATATAATAGGAAATCAGATGAGAGTTTTCAAATAAATCTTATTCTGATTTCATGCACTGCAGCTTTCACTTGCTGCACTGTATTTTATTTAGGTAATGTTTAAAAGCTCCCGTGACAGACCAGGCATCTCTTTTGCACAAACACAGACTCATGAGATTCCTTGCTTGGGCTTTGGGCCATTTTTCCTCCTGCATATTTTCTACTGCAGTCTCCAGGAAGTATACACATGCAGAAGACACTACTTGGTCTGTAACAGTGATAGCATTGCTGAGAAGTAGGATAAAAAATCATGAAAATTTAGGTCTGGGATAATGGTGCAATGTGTATGGTCACTGTCCACAATGAACTTACAGGTTTGAAGGCAAGAATTATCAGGTTTTATTGCAATTGCATTGCTGGCATGTTAATCAGACTGCATAAATGATGGTAAAAATAGTGCATAGTAGCAGCAGCAAGCATGTAACCTGTAGTAGAAAATAAATGATGGTGTCAAAAGAACCAGAAACCAGAAGGTAGTTCCTTGGTTCACCATGGACATTGTTCTTCCCACACAGCAACAGTCTCTCCAACTTGGCTGGAATGTGCTGTAGCTCAAGCCTATTATGAAGATATAAGATCTTAATCGGAAGGAAATTTCTGCTTCCCCTTTCATTCTAATAAGAAAAAGAACATTGCAAAAGTCCATTTCTCCTTTAACCATAGTCCATACATGCTTTTAATTACATCATCTTTCATGGTATGACATTAACTACAGCTCCTTAAAAGGCTATACCTGGCTCAGGTATCACAGAGAACATTTTCTCCTGGCAAGTGTCACCAATAAAAGCATACATGATAGAGCTACAGATTTATGGTCAATAAATATTAACTTTACTTTTGCTAGACATTAAAAACCTCTTGAGATGGTTAAAGCAAGAATTTTTAAAAGTGACTCTTTGTCAAAGGAGATTTCCAATACAGAGAAAAATCTTTTTTCCTTTAGGTCTCTTTAAAAAATAGCAAACAGTGGAGAATTTGTGATAAAAGCCATTTTTCCCAGAGAGTGTTTAGGGATAATGTCCCACACATATGACTAGTACTGAGAAGAAAAAAATGTAAATATCCATGAATTCTCTTAATTAATGTACATGCCCTTCGTTTTCTTGTAGATCAAGTTTAAACTGGATACAATAAGGTTATCTGTGAGAAATTAATTGTAAGTACCAACTGTATATGGCCATTTGGAGGAAATAAAATAGTAAATTTGCTTTTCTTCTGTAGTTGTAATAACAAGACCACTCTAAGTTTAATTAATGATAAAGAACAGTATCATAGGATTGATTTCTTCTAGTCACAGCCATCTCAAAATTAAAATAACACATTATGAAAAATATCCAAATGATCACTGCCAATTAATTTCCAGTAAGAATATTTTTGAGATGATTTCCCTTTTGCAATAGCTCTTTTGTGAATGGAAAACATGAGGGTTCTTTGTGTTACAGTTCTTAAAAAATGGGTAAAATTTTGATTTAATTTTTCATTGAGAAGTGGTCTTGGAAGCAATTTTCAACCAGCTGTATATTTGTGGATTATTCCCTTAGTGCTGACCATGACGTTCGGTATTATTAAATGTCACAAATCATCCTGAGACGTCTCACATTATACAGTGCAGATTATTTATTTTGCCAAGTCCAGGTTCTTCTTTCTTAGCTTTGGAGTTTGGAAACAACCCCAAAGGTAATAGGGAAGTTTGTAACCCTTCTCTTAAATATGCCTCTTGACTGGCTCCCTTTCCTGTTCTCTTGGCCTCTCCAGGGACACAGAATCAGTGCAACTCATGTAGTCCTCGCACACTTGTGTACAGGCCTTCTCAACTTCTTACATTTCAGACAAAATAATTGAAAAAGCTGTTTTGAAAACCAGGCTTTTTCTTTAAATCCCACGGTCTAGCTACTTTACACTGCTGGGTAATGAAGCTACAGGTGACTGCCCTCAACTCTCCCACACCTGCAAAGTAAGGTGCTGTAAATTAAATGTAGTAGGTTGCCTTGTTTTGCTGCTAACTGGGTCAGCCTCCCCCCAAAACAAAGTTCCAGAAAACAAATAACCAAGCAAGTGGTAGCTGCCCATAAATATTTCTCCATCATTACACAAAGAACTTCATGATACCCAATTATAAAAAAACTGGACTGGCTAAGCAGGGATTTCACAACTGCAGGTAAGAGAACTTGAAGAATCTCAATTTGTCTGCACTTGGATGCTCCTTTTAGCTAGTTGCATTTTCTTATGACTTTAGTGCAAAAAGGTTTGGTTTTTTGGAGGTCCCTTTATTAACTAAACCAACAAAAGACATAGATGAAGGCCAGAACAAGATGTGGATTCATTTCTTTGTTTATAGTTAAGAGGGAGAATGAATGCTGAGTTCCAGCAATAGCTAATTACATGAATTTGAATCTAGCAAACTGAATGCTTGTCTGCCAATTTAAATATTCACCTCTCTTGAACCTTATAGACCTAAAACTCATTTTTCATTAATATAATTTCATATATTGTCAAAATTGAAAAGAATCAGCTGTGCTTTGAAGGAAGCAGAAAGCCTCTTGAAAAAGTACTATATGGTTAGGTAGTGCAAGTGTTATCACAGGAGGTATGCCAAAGGGACAGAAATAAAGACATTTAATCCTTTTCCTAACTTATTAGGCATCACCTAAGCAAACTTTTGAAGCTTTGATCTTCTAGTCTTAATGGCCTTTTACTATTTTATAATCTCATTATATTAAAGTGATAGGTAACCTCACTGAAGCCAACCAAAGCCCACACACACTGTCTACCATAAAGCGAAAGCAAAGTTATAATTATCTGTGGCCAGATGTCACAAGAGTGGTTGTTGCATCCTCCTATTGTCTGAGACTCCTCAGTGCAGGAGTCCTGTCAGTGCTGTCACTGTGAACACGACGTTCACAATTCTGGATATGTAGAAGTATTACAGAATAGCACAAATAATATAAAATGAAAGCCTCAGTACAGCACTGCCAGAAAAGCATCCTTCTGGTGGCATCTTGAGCTGAGAGATGCTGAGATACATGCAACAGTTACCAAGAGGTAACTATGAACAAGGATTTTCAGAGCCCTGCAGAAGGGCTCTGTATTCATTTGGAGCTTATTTTGTGCTGTCAAGTGGCCCCATAAGGGAAGAAATAATCTCCCTGATGCTATGTTGCCAAAACACATTCAGCTCTGACAACAGAGAAAACCATGAGAAGGGAAAGTCTCAGGTGCTGGGGTGCAAGGGAATGTGGAGGGGGAGCCTAGGAAAGACATCCTACATGACCCAGAGAGATGTAGCAGGCCTGGATAAAGTGTTAGATTTGGCTTGGGAGGGACATATTGTCATCCAGCGAAAAGGACATCAGGCATGAAGTCTGATGGAGGTTTGAATTACACACCCTCTGCATTGCTGTCAAGCACTGCTGTGGTCTTGCTGTGTGTTTCTTTGGGTCATCTCTCTGTGCTTCTATTCCCTGTCCTGAAGTCTGACAATCTGATCCAGTTTTTGGGGCTGCTTGATGCACTGATAGCATCTGCACGGAGCACCACCCATATTTCCACAGCAAATAAGGGTAATTAATGCTCTTTTGGAAGCTTGAATTCACCTGTGGTAAATAAAGAGGGTTTACAATGTCTTGCTTTTGCTGTGCTTAATTAATCTCTCAGAAAAAAAAAAAAAAAAGAAAAAAAAAAGAAAAAAAATTTCTGGATTTCTCCCTCATGGTGGAATTCACTGCAATCAAAAGAAGCACAAGAGCTAATACGTTTTGTTTGTTTGTTTAATTTTGAAGTTTTAATCAATTCATAGTCCTTTTGCTGACACTATACAGTAAGGAAATCTTCAGCAACTCAGGATTTCCTTTGAAGGTTTCAAGGAATTAACAAGTAGGTGAACTGGTGAGTCTGTTACATTCAAAATATTGTTCATGGGCAAAGAGGAAGCACACCTTATATCTAAGTAAAGCCAAAAGTTTGTTAGTCTAATGAAAAATTTAGCAGTCTATTTCTGGAATCATTATTAGTCTTGTCCTGGTTTTTAGCTGAAATAGAGCTGGTTTTTCTTTTTAGTAATTAGAAGAGTGATGTTTTGGTTTGCAGCCTGTGCGAGACATTGATAACGTACCAATGTTTACATT
>NW_010341489.1:0-20800 GCF_000700745.2 Antrostomus carolinensis
GGTGGGGCACCAGCCCGGGGGCCTTCGGCCGGATGCGAGGTGGAGGGCTTGGGAGCCGCTGCTCGGGCTCCAGGGAGCTGCCCAGGCCTCCCACCTGAAAAACAGGAACCACAGGGATCAGGTCAGCGTTGCGTTCCCGCTCAGCAGGCAGCACAGCGCAAACAGCAAACTCTCCATCTCCCCCTCAGTGGTTACTCCCAGCGATTGCACTGTGTCTCCCAAATCACCTCACACCCCACAGGCTGCCCTGCCTGTCTGGGAGGTGCTGGGTCCCGGTTTGGGAGGTGCTGGGTCCCAGTGGGCACCGGGGTCTCTGCTTAGGCACATGATGAGCTGCTGAGAGACCTGCTCCCCTCCCTGTTCCTCAGTGTCAGCAAAATGAAACCGTTTAAGGAGAAGGTGCTTTTCTGCCCTCCTGGGGGGTCCTTCCTATCAGCCTCATCTGCCTGGCACAGCCCGCTGGACATGGGTGAGCTGTCTGCTTGGAGCAGTCGACGGTCCCAGTGAAAAGGCCTCAGAGAACACAAGCAGCCTGACACACGCCAGCTTACGTCCTTACGTACTTGCTTGAGATTAAAAAATTCACACAACATTACATAAATCTCAATTCCATGGATAAAAGCCCAGTTCTTAAAAGTAATGCTTCAAATGCTTTCTGGAAGGCACAAATTCAAATGTTTGCTTTTCAACAGCAAGTGCCCAAAGACTCGGCCTTACAAAACGTATTTTCCTGAGTAAATGTCAAGGATTTTTCACAAAGCAAGACGTCAAAAAAGGCATCTCATTCTGTATTCATATAGTCTGACTAGCATGGTCACAGTTTGAAGAACAACTCAAAGTAGCTACTGCAGCTATGTGAGGAATTCCAGTCACAAGCAGGGCTGATGATCTTGGGCTTGCCTTCCAGGAAAAACAAACAAACAAACAAACAAACCCAAAACAAAACCACAGGTAGAGCCAAATTCTCACTACAAATGGCCACTTTGCTCTGTGCTGCCTGAGCAGGCACCAGCTGCCCAACAGTGCCAGAGGTCACTGCTGCGACAGTGTCACCCCTCACTGATGCTGGCACTTCTTGAGGCAAAAGCAGCAGTAGTGCTCCCACACAAGCCTTCTTCCCATCCTTGTACAGTGACAAGTGCTGTATTTTTAAGGCCAGTAAGCTACCTTGCTGGACCAAAGCTATACTTTATAAAATCCGGAGGACAGAAATCTTAAATATAAATCCTTGAAGTAACACACAAACCTGTAATACCATAGAAATACACACTAATGAACAGAAGGAGATATTATTTCTTTGCCATTTGTGCTGAAGTTGGTGAGCTCAGATTTCAACCCTCTATTTGAGGCACAATAAAAAGTTTTAATTAAACTAATGTAAAAATTCTCTATTAAAACTCTGTACAATCTATTAAATCTGTTTCTTACCCAGTGTAGTGATAGCTTATTATTGACCTGAGATCTAGAAAGATGATTTCAAGCATATTATTAACTGAGCCGTCCATGGTCACAAGATGAATTAAGGGTTCATAATAAAAATCAATCTCTAAAGCTAACCCTGGAGTACCTTCATCCCAAACTGCAGTTTCCTCCCTGCTATTCTTTCATACACATGAAGCCCTTACCTGGCATGTCCCTCTGGCCTGCTGGTCTGAGAACAGGAAAGCCACCAGCAAATAAGCCTCCCAGAGGCTGCTGAGAGCTGCCTTTATTAGTGGCTGGATTAGCTCCATCTCTGTTAGCTCCTTTGGGTTCTGTTAAAAAAACAACCAAACAAAAAAGATAAATCACAAAACTCCCCAGGATATACCAGAAAGTCATTTCACCCTTGCCCTCAGACTGCTAAGACTTAGCAACAACAATCATAACCAAGACCAGAGTTTTCCCTCTTCAGGCCGGCTCAGCAGGGAAGGTTACTGTTGATACAGTAAACTGCCCTTACTCTCTGACCCACATCTTGGAGCACAGCACCCTTTGGTGCTTTTTAATTTCACACCAATGATGACACCAGCAAGAAGTTGTTTTAGACTACATTAAATTTATGCTTCCAGAATTTTTTGTTATCTTTTGTTCTTTATATCTAGTAAAAACCAACTCTTCTGCCAGAGCCAACAGTTCCCACTTAAATAATTATTTAATTGAGAAACTCTTAAGGATTTCATCATTCATTATTTTTGGGGGGGTCAAGGAATTCCTGTTAAGGTGATATTCAGTTACAGACTTATTATGAAGTGTTAGTAGTTACTGATCTTAGAGCAGGATGCAAGTTTAGAAAGTGTCCCCTCTCTGGGTCCTAAAGCCATATGAAGATGCAGACCTTTGCTGAACTTCAAACCTGCCCTTCAATCTGAAAACTGTCCAAATGCCCTCCACACCCGAGGCTGCAGCAAAGCTCACCCAAGGCCCTTACTCAGGAGCACCTACTTACTTTCAATCTGTGGTGCACTGCGGTCATTGATTTGAGTCACTTTTCTCAAGCGAGTTCCCTGCTGGATATCAGCTAACAGTGCGTTCCGCGCTTTTTGGTCTTCCTTTCGCAGTTTTGGTACCTCTGAACTTGCCTGTTGACAATAAGAGCATTAGACAGGAGGTACAGACAAAAATACATGCTCAGAAAGGACACACAAGGAAACACGGGATAGGAGATTTGAAATAAACCGTCCTTGGCAGCTGTCATTTCGAAGCCTTGGAGCTGAATCAACGAGAACAGCGTTCAGTTGCATAGGAGCCAGGAAAGTGAAAGTTTAAATATAACACAAATCTGATACTGGCTGTGCTAATACTGTTGAAAGGAAATTAAATTAAATGTGACCTCTTGCTTGGCCATTTATGGTCTCTGCCCCACAACTCCAGCTCTGCCTCTCTTGTTAGCTTTTTTCATTCTATTTACAATGCTTTACAACAAAGATTCTATATGCTAGCTTAAAATAAACATCTTTCTGGTTAACCCACTTTGCCTTAGGAAAAAGAGGGGCTAACTGGACACTGCACTTATATTTGAATGTGATCATTAACTAATTTAGACTGTCTCTGTATCAGAGATTTACACCAGTTTAAGTAGACTGTCTTTAGAAGAATACAATTACATTTTAGTAACTTTTCTAGCCTAACCAACCATTAATGTAAAGTCAGGTTGTAGTTTAAAGTTTTGTAGTAAAACAAACAAACAAACAAAAATCTAATTAAAATTTTGGATGTTTCTCTTTCCTGAAGCAGATATAAACCAGCAAAGCTGTTTTTTCTAAATCTGTCGTGTTCAACAGAGTAGTCTAACAGAGGGGAATCTTCATGTCAGAGGAGCAATGTGCTGCATGTTTCCACACGTACTGCAAATTCCTGTAGGTTAGCTAACTTCCTGAAGAGAAGGAATACCAGAAATGTTTCCATAGCCCTTAATTTTAGCATCATAGTCATAATACAGCAGAACAATATTGCCACACTTTAAAGCAAAAAGCCAATTTGGCAATAGCATTCTGAAAGCAAAACAGATGCTTGAAAATACTTAAGCAGCTCCTGAATTAATAAAATGTCAAACTTGCAAATCCTAAATGAAGAAATATACCGGTATGATATTACTTGTGGTTATTTTTGTACGCTGGATATGCAGAGCCCCACTAGATGGCCCTCCAGATTGCTGCTAGTGCTCGCTGCATTCCTGACACCTGATGTAAAAACTCGGAATTATAATCTGTGACTGCTACTGTAACCATATATTATTGAAAAATATTAACACAAACCCACTTTGTTACATGGTTTCCTGATTTGAAACGGCACTGCCCACCCTTGTGCTTTCAGGACAGCGAGTTCCACTGCCCACTAAGACAACCCAGAAAAGCTGCCTGTGTAAGCAGCTCTGGACCATGTACCAGCCAGAAACCTGTTCCACTCACACTTTCTCCAGGTTGACAATACTTACTGTGAAAAATGGAAATACCATAACTGGAACACGAGTGACTCCCCTTCTCACAAAAGCTTTTTACCAGTGTCTTGAACTTCACGCCTCTCTATTCCCACTAATGACTTTGCTGCAGCAGGACAACCAGGATCTAGAGGGATCTGATCAAGACCTATGTTTAAAATTAGATCCAGCAGCTGCGTTTTCATTTCCGGGTTCAAGTGTCTGCATGTTATGCTAGCTGTCCACTCCGTCTCCCTGATCTCTGAGCAGGCAGGCTGTTGGAATAGAAAGTCTTGATATCCAAATAGCTATTATGCTAAAATACCCTATTTGTGGCAACTTATATTTGCAAGTGACCCATGACTTGATATAACTTTAAAATAGATAAGATATTAAATTGTTCACAATTTGTGGCATAAAAAAGCAGGAACACAGGAACTGCAGCCTCATAGCACAGCGTAACAAGCTGCCTTTCTCTTACAACAGATGCCCTTACTTCAAGAACGATTCCATCCCATGCCCCAGCTGTTTCTTCTTCCTCCTTGCGTACCTAAGAGATACAATCTTGCATGCCCAGCCTGGTGGACTTGGGTGATTGATTAGCTGCTGAGTAGCTTGATACGGATTCTCTTTTTCCATTACAAAGTCAAGATGCTCTGAGGTGTAGTGTTGCCTGGTTGCATGGCAGTCAGAGCTCCTTCCGATTTCTTGTTTGCTGCCTGTGCTCCCAAAGCTGGTGACAATTCTTTTCAAGGATCATTTCACCAGGTGAGTATCTCACCCACTCATCTACTGGTGTCCTGAGTTTGCAAATTTGTGTTTTTACCATATTGCTTTTTGATACATAATCAGAAAGGAACCTTCCTTTGATTAAGAAATTAATCTGGGATTCACACCTATGCTATGCCTGCATACATAGCACAACAGATACTAAACATCTAAGTTGTGTCTCAAGAGAAAAATAAAAGCAGGAACCCTTGAACCAGGATTTCAAATGTTCAGTTCTGATTACATGGAATAGAAGCGTTTAAACAGGAAGACAAATACATTTTGAGTCACCGAGGAGAAACGGCTGCAAGACAAAGAATGTAATTCTTACACTGCTTCCTACCACCCCGTATGCAGGACAGCCTAATTTACAGAAAAGAGAAACATCTCAATCTTTCAACGAAAATCAGAAGGGAAGCAGAGAAGAATTTGAATATTGTTTGTTTTATCAGATGCCAGAGCTGCCTCAGGTAACACAGAGTGAAATTAAATTCCATACTTTATTTACATGAATGGGTAAGGGAATGGTGGGTTCTCATTACCTTAGTAACCATTAGGTTATTCTGCTCCTACTTCAGACATAAAGAATGGCACATTCAATACACACGTGGAAACAGAATGGAACAAACAACGCATGCAAACAGCCTGAACAAAAGAGATCTACTCCCTTTTCATCTCACCAAACTCCACTACTTTTGTCTTCTGTGTCCTAAAATGACACCCTCAGCTATGCCATTCAGTAAGGTATAGGAGCAATGTTTGGGCTACCTGACAGGTCTCCACAGTACCAGTGAACAGGAAAATACCATCAAATCACAATATTTAGAGTGATGTTCCAGAGTGTAAATCAGTGATGGAAATAAACATTTCAAAATTTGTAGGTGATAACTTAGACTGGCAGAGAGATGAATGAGGACAGCACAGTTATACAGAGAGATCCAAATCACTGCAACTCGAGGCCATTTGAAAGAACAACAAACCAAAACATACTCCCCCACTGCTGGGGGAGAGGGGGAAAAAAATGCACATATGTCAAAGATAAAACTGAAAATGACCAGATGAAAAGTCCTGGCCATACCTCTGAAGTGACAGCTTACATCCAGAGTGCCACAAGCCTGACCAGCAGCAGGCTTCAACAGTGAGCGTGCATGCACAAGTGTGCCTGACCTCCTAACACAGTGCCCTGACATGGAGGGATAACACACTCCTCTGATATGTTTTATTCTTTCAGAAAAAATGTGAGCAAAAATGTAATTACAAGTTCAGTTCAGGCCTCCAGATCTTTAAAATGACACTGGAAAACTGGAGATGCACAGGAAAGCGCCAAAGTGGCATTCAAAACGCTGGAGGAAACAGTTCAGATTTAGCAGCTCAGTCTGGCTGGTCTTCCCTGAAGTCTGTCTGAGGGCTGGCCTGCCTGCACAAACACAAACCTTTTCAGGGAAATTATGGTGAGGACTCGGGGTCTGTGAATCCAGCAGAGACAGGCATTTGGTGAACTAATGCAGAACACAGCCAGGCAAGCTGCAGTTAGAAAGCAGCAGGTATGGAAGCAGCCATAGTGCCTGTTCTCCTCAGCAAAGGGCTGCAGACACCAGCAGATTATCAATTCCTTGGTTTGCAGATCAAGGCTGGATCCTCTCTGGCAGAAGCAATTTTCGTGAAGCACAGGTTGTTGAGCACCACACAGAGCTACTTGCTGACATGGAATGCACCTTGCAGGGGGGAGGTAGCCCGTGGCTCCTAACAGTTTCTTCCAGTTTTGAGTTCTGTGAAAGTGAGTAATTTTGTTTAGCAGAACAACTCCATTTACACTGTCTATATGGATCAGATCACACAAGGTTTGGCCCTGAAAAACCATAATCTTAACACCCTAAACTGGTTGTATCAGACAAATTAAGATTAGAGAGACTTTTTTTAAAAATGGACTGAAATCCATGGCAGTGAGTTCAATTTCTGGGTGCATTACTGCTGTCATACTTGCATTACCTTGAGAAAGTCACTTTACATCTTGCAAGACAGATGGAAGCATCGACCTTCCCTCTGGGCTCCTACAATACTTAAAATATTTAAGAGGTATATGTGCTCAGATACTAAAATGATGTAAATGCAGAAAGCACCAAGCATTTGAAGTTCGTAGTAGTAGTAATTTATAGGGAAGTACTAATATTATCTTTCAGATTTTAAAGATCACCTCTCCACACAGAAAAAGGGATATCTCTGAACTCCAGGCAGGTAGTTCAGGTCACAGTGGATGCAAACACTGTCCCATAAATGGGTTAGATTTACTCTGATTTTTAAAAATGCCTTTTACTGAATTTGCAAAATACTTCAGGGTAGCGTAGATCTTCATAAGCATGACAGCTGCAGTGAAAATGTACCTTCAGCTGCCTGGACAATCCCAGTAGGCAGGCAGTCATGGACCTTTGTTTAGAATAAACCCATCAGTTGATGGGAAGAGAGGATCCAGTACAGCAGCTCTATAATAGGCAGCAGCCATAAGTAAGATAAAATAAAGCACAATTCCATCCAAAGGCACTACATTCTCTTTTATTTCAGAGAACCTACAGTTCTGAGTATTTATACTCCTAAAATGTAATGCATTGTATCATCACAGTAGATTCTCTTTCCTGGTCACTTTTTATAGGAAATATTGGAAATATAGATGTGTAGAAAATTTATGTATCTGAACTTGATTACAAAAATAAAACAAAAAAGGAGTCAAAATACATTTAGCTTATCCCTAACTATCTATTTGGTGAGACATGTAATGATAAAATTAAAAATCCATCAATGAATATGACATGCAGTATTTTATTATGGGCAGAGAGCTCACTCCTTTGCTGACAATTTCATTTATTTATGTCAATCTGCTGTCAATCACCCTCTCTCCCATGTCCAATTTTTTCCCCTAGATTAAAAAAAAGGATTTAATGCAGAGATCAAGCACAGATACTGGCGGAAGGTATACACAGTATATATTTTAGTAAAAGAAGAGTTTGAGGACACCCCTTAACAAACCTTTGCTTTCTTATTATTTTTCTCTGCCATACTCGGCCAAACCTGCAGAGACATGGGCTGAGGCAAGGGATCTTCACCAGTGCAGCACCTCAGGTGTGGCTTTTAAGGGAGGGGAATGACGTTGCAGCAAGATAAAGAAAGATGAACAGAAAGCTCTAGGAAAAGGGATGCTTGATCACAGAGACACACATTCATGAAAACAAGAGTTTCTGGGCAAGTCCTGACCTTCTCTGGCATCCAAACTGACCTGATTCAGAGTCCAAACTTAAACTAAGAAATGCGAAAGAAAAAGTCTAAAAATATGTCAATGGACAATTAAAACCAGCAAGTAGAAGAGCAGACAGGGCAAAACGAGCAATAAGCATGTAGGCAACGCAGTCAGTGACGCGACAGTGACAAGTCTGGCCAAAGAAACTGCGTCAACAGTAAGAAACAACTGAAACTTCTAAACCTTACTTCAAGGACATGCAAAGCATCAAGGAAGAGCTTGAACAACTGAAAATACAACAACCCCCCCCCCAACCCCCCCCAAATATTATTCTCATATTAACAATAGGTGAAATTCTGGTGCAGACAAATATGGATTATTCAGGAAAGAGGACAATAAAGGTGAAGCTAGCCGTGTAATGCTGTGCATGCGTCATGCCAGAGATGGGTAAGAATATAGAGAGGAAAAAACAGCTTGTTTGGGGTTGGTAAATCTGAGGAAGGATGATGAGTGTTCTCACTGCCCATATGGCATAGCAAGACTCTCCAAGTAGGAGAGCATGGAGGCGGAGATGATGACTGGGTCCCCATCCAGCCATGAAGCTCCAGCTCCCCTGAAGGAAGGCCAGACACAGGGTTGGTGCTCACAACAGTCTTGAAGGGCACAGCTATAGAGTAAGGGGCTGTAAGGAGCAACATCCTGCTAAAATATCCTTCTGGGAATACTGCTGATGAAAAAGAGTGGACTAAGAACAGGGGAGACCTGCTGGCGAGCAGCTTACTTCATAATGTCCACTTCAGCACAAGCTGCTGACCACAAGTGTTCCACAAGGAGATCCCTGTAAGCATCAGGACTAATGTATTTAAATTAATTCAACATTTAAAATATTGCATCCTTTTGAAAAACAGAACTGAAAGGAAAAAAATACTGGCAGTAAGATGCCAGAACATCCAAACAAACAACAATGTCATTTTTTTTTTCTTAGAAGAATGAGGTTGGTTTGGAACAAGGTAGAATATGGAAGATGACCAGAAATCTCAGTGTAAGCCAGCCAGTATGTTCTTTGACATAGCACAGCATTATAAAAAGTCATGTATGCATTTGTAGCCCAACATGAAATCTGAAACGCCAGAGGAACATGTTTTCCCAAGATCAATCCACTATTACTAGATTAGAATTATGCCACGAATGCACTATTTTATATTTGCAGCAGAAGCAGTTTGCCCAGCAGGCAAGAGCATTGCTTTTGCAAAGAATTCTCAGACTGGCAGCTAAAGTCTCCCCTGGGAATGCAATTCCAACAAAAACCAGGAGCTTATTAAAATAATAAAATAAACCTAGTTTCCAGCAAATCACAAACAGAAGTAGAGTACAGAAAAACATTGTCATCCTTCTTGCATTTACTTTAAAGGTGCTTCAGGTGTGGTTTCACTCATGCACTCTCAAATGCAAAATAAAATAATCAAAACAATCCCCCCTTCCAGCTTAAGGAAAAATCAAGTCTCAACAATAAAGCACATGAATTCTTTTAAGTATTTCAAATGTTCATTTATAAAGAAGCCTGCAAGATCTGGTACGTGCAAGTTTGGGTTCATCTATTCACAATAGAGCCCTGACCTCTGATTTAAAGCTTTTTAATTATGGGAAACCTTGCCACAGTGCAAGACTCCACCTGCACAGTCAATCGCAAGATCGGAGCTGCTTCTTGTGTTTCTGCTGTGTAGCGTAGGATGGAACTAATTAATTCTTGGCACTTGGTCTATCTGGGTAAACACGGCAATCTCTCAGCCTTCTAGCAAGCTGAGCTTCAAGTGCTTCCCATGCGAGGGGTCACTCCCCAGCCAACATTTTTTCTGACGGAACCCATACGAGTGGATGTGCCAAATAGCTTCCTGGCAGCTACTGAAGTCATTGTTTCAAGAGAATGACAGGACCAGCATTTCATGATCCCATCTACACCCAGCTCAGTAATGATTAACCATGATCTCAGCCTCCATCGCACAAAGTTCTGCAATCTGAACCTGCTGGGTTGAAAAGGTCATCGAGCAATGTGTGTACTTAGATAGGCTGTGTCTACACCAGCCTCGTTCCTCAACTTCTAGCAAGGGAAGTGCTGTGTGAAAGCTGTTACAGATCTCTTCCTGGCGTTTTAGCCACCGCCTAGTCCTTGCATTAGTCCCAAATAATGAAGCATTTCAGTGTTAGCAGAGCCTGGTGCCCGCTCTGCCCTAGCACCCACCTGCTTGAAGGCTACCAGTAGATACAATGGCAGGGAACAAAAGGTTAAAAAATAGCACAGCAGGAGTTACTCTCTTCTACATCTATATTCCAGTGCTCATTTCAAACATCACCAGCAATCAATGTCACTGCACCCAATAAAACCCTCTTAATTTTATGTTAGCACCACTCCATCAGACAATGTAAAATCTTAAAGGTTCAATTGCTCCTGCTACAAATGAGCAGTGGGCTTATTAACAAGTGTGTACTTAAAGTTTTCCAGTGCAGGTTGCTAAATTTTTGTACCTGAATGCAAAAATGCAACAGAATCAATACGATGATTTGTACCCACTGAGCCATTTAGCTTTTCTGTGGGTATTTAACTTACTGATACTCACATTTTAAGCATAAGTTCTGGCTGTTCTTTCACTGAAAGAAAATATGCAGTTAGAGACACCACCAATATGGAGGCAATATAAAAACAAAACTACTCCAAAATTGTTTCCCAGCAGTTCAGAAAGATCACAAGTCAGATACCAAAAATACCCTTGGCTTCAAAAATAATTGTGAGCTTCACCTTCTGATTTCTAAATTTTTGGGATCCCATTTCCCAAGATTTCTTCTACATCAATTAAAACAGAGTGAAAATTCTCACATAAACAAGAAAACCTGAGGCCTTGGCATTGCAATGAAAATGTCAAACAGCACAGGCTGAAAATACCACCATGGGAGCTGGTGACGCTGTTTGTTCTGTCTACCATAGCAGGGTCCCCAGAATGACAAGGGCTACTATGAATAGTGATTAAAAAATATTCAACATGTGACAACCTACACGTATCACAATTTAATCTCATTCTGTTTTAAGAATTCTAGGCCATTCCTCCTTCCTAATTGCCTGTGTAGGAGCTACTGATTGTTCTGAAATGCCTTTTAGCATCCATGCAAAATTATGGTCAGCACAAGACAGGAGAATAGTGAGAAACTAACATTTCTTGCAATGTCACCTTCCAGTCACACAGAGAAATCCAACTCAAGTATCGCTATAATTCTAGGTTCTCTTGTAATTAAAAGGCTACAAGTGTAATACTAATTGACAGATGAAATTTAATATGTAGCCACTGCATACAGGACAGATGGGGTACTGATTTTTCAGGGCAATACTACCTTGTGATTAAAATGGTAAATTAACCTATTAGCTCTCTGCAGCTAGCCTGCTTCTAGTGCCTGGGCTTGATCACGTACAGCTGGTACCTCTGCAACACGCTGCAATTTCCATACTTTTATATGGAAAATTATACAGATGATAGAGAGCAAGAATAAGAAAAATAAATTTAAATGCTTTCTGTTCCATCCAGACAACATGCACCACACAAGACATTATGAAAAAACCTGCAGAACAGAACTCACCACCTAAATGCATTAAAAGTGGTGACCCAAGAGATCTCACGTAAAGCACTCAAGATTAGCACATATATGCAGAATGTGCCCCTGTACCTGTCCAGCTGAAACACACACAGCGATGGCAACCTAGTATTTATCTTTTCTTTACATCTTCCCCACATTTCATAGCCCCCACTTACCCTTTCTGTACTTGTTGACTACAAGAGTAGAACGCTACAGCCACAAATTGAGATGTCATAGCCATGGAATCCCACATTTTCTACTACCTGAAAATTAAGTCAAATAAAGCGCACAAAGACCCAGCATTTTTTTTTACATAATTGCCTCTCACTTTTGTATGAAAGCAGACCGACATGACATGTGATACAGTATTAAAACACTATAAATCAGTTCCTTTATTTTGGCTGGAACCAACCACAAATTTTAGCTGCACCTTGCCCAGCTCTTAGCACAGTCTGTATGATGGCCAGTCACCAACAAGATTACCAAGCCTGCTCTCTTTCTCACTCTGGTATGTTTTACCTAGCAGCAGTAAATATTGTGATTTAGTATCTCCTGACCTAGGGACTTCATGACAAAGTGCTAAATCTCATCTTACTCACAGCTTGCATAAAATTTTAATAAACACATTCCTAAATATTTGGTAATTGGCACTATGCAAGATTCTGTTAAGCTTCCAGTGTTATCCTTGCACACCCAGGGGCCTGAATGAAAACTTAAGAAATTACCTTCATTTTTACAATAAATGATTAGCAGGCATACACACACATTTATGCACACACACACCTACATGCGCACAATCTCTTTCTCATATTATATTTAGGAAGACCAAATCAAAATACCATAAATCATCATTACCTCCAGCCAAGCTGTTTTACGCACGCTGTTTTTTCTCTTTCCAAAGAACAGTAGTACTAAATGTCACAGGAGCAAAACTGACTCCCACACAACTTCAGATAAGCACTGTAGCTCTCTGAATTTCCCGGGAAGGTTGGGGAAAACAGCTCAGCAACGTTTGCACTCTGATAACTGCAAGAAGGAGGGGAAAAAAAAAGCATCCCCCACTAGGAAAACTATCAGCTGATGTTTTCTTCAATATTGGAAATCCTACCTCTGTGTAAATTATGCATTTATCACAGTATTATACCATGAAGAATTGCTCTTCTGAGTTTTTTATTACAGGAATAGAAAACAAGGTCAGAATAACAAACTTGGTAAACACGGATATATGTTTACCTACAACAGAAATTATATTTACTTTATTTTTTAACTAAGCAAGCATGCAGTTATCATTAATCTACAAGCCATTCTAGGGTTCACCATTATTTCAAGTTTCACATTTCTCTCACCAAAGTAAGCATATTTATTCCTTTCTTCTGCTCTCCTAGTTTTTAGTACGCCAATAAGGCAAATAAACTCCTGGTGCCACTTGCTTTAATCATTTGATCCATTGTGATTATTTTGGGGTTAATTTCTGAGCTAAGACTTTAATAATACCAATTCTAAAGAGAACAGAAGTATTTTCCTAAAGCCCACAAACATATGGATCGTTAGAAGAATATCTCTGAATAAGGCATAATCCAGCAGGGCTGCTACACATACCCCCTTCCTTCAATATTAACATTTTAATAGGTGATGATTGATCATAACATTAGGAATTCAAGTGTACAAAGGCTGCACAGCAGTGAGCAGCCTCCACTGCATGTAAAAAGTGAACATAGTTTATCAAAGCAAAATTCTTTCTTGATCCTCTCCTGGGAGATTAAGCATAGAAAATTTCTAATCAGTCTCAGTGGTGGTATCTACTCCAGGAAATACGATGAAGCAAAACTAACCAGAATGCCTCATAAGCCAAACTAAAAGGTAAAGGGGGTAAAAGAAATAGAGAAAATAATAATAAAAAAAATAAAAACCAGGTTTTCAGGAGCAGAAAGCTTTAAAAAGAAAAAACCCAAACAACAAAAACTATGAAAAAACCATGCTATGTGATGCACACACGCCTATAAAATTGAGAGCTTTAAGACAGACATCCTAATGCCTCCTTTTTAAGTTTCCACCTTTATTAGGGTGGAAGGGAAAAGTGAAAGAGGAAAAAATATGAAGTCTGTAAGCCAGTGCCGGGAAATATGTTGGGGCACAGTTTTATTCTGCCTACTCATCCCTCTCATCTTTATCTATAACCCCCAGAAGGCAGGCATTTGAAGACATGCTCAATTAATCCAATTAGCTATATTTACATTTTGAGTCAGCCACCTACACCTGCTATTGCAGATACCCGACCATTCCCTCCTGAAAAATCCACTTTGTTTTTAGTACACTCTATCAGCCAGTAGCTTTTCAGTTGTTGGGTACAGGTGACTCCTAGTGTGTCTTAAATACCATCTCCAAATCACTTTAGTATTGCATTGCAGTAACTTTTGTGAACAGAATTCAGTACAAATACTTACAGAATATCCGAAAATTCAAAATCTTTAAAATTAGTAAGAAAGAACCTTTCTTCTGCCTTAAGAGGGAGTTAATAGTACAAAAAAGTCAAGTGCCAGCACTGCTTAGGATTTCAGTAAAGGACGGACTGCAAAATCATTTGGCACCATGGTTCATCATGTTCACTAAGAAAAATGGGCAGAAAAAAAAAAAAAGTAATGTAGTAACTATTTCTGCTAAAAATCTCTTAATAATGAAAGCAAGAGGAAAGTATGGCTATTATCCATATAATCAGAAAAGCAAGACAAGTCTGTGGTACCCATGCATTAGTGTCATGCAAAAAGACAGGATTCTGAAACCTCAATCTACACACAGACATTTCTCTTTCAACCTAAATCAAGTAAGTTAAACTAGTGTATCACCTGAATATCGATACCACAATTAAAACCTAAATTTATTTGTTAACATGTAAATTTTACTCTGGTTTAATTATATCAGTATAATAAAAATCACAGTGCTGTTTACTTTGGAAGGTTTCCATGTGTTGGCCAAATAAAGTTTATTTGTTTTGAATGTTTCCCTTAAACCTAACTGCCTGTTAGAATTTTTCTTCTTCCATCCCCCCGCTGTAGATTTAGCAGCTGGAACAACAGCTGGATAGTTTAGCAGCTGAAAAAGACAGATGGCAAGTTCTAGAAAATAGCTTCCTAGTAAAAGAAAATAGGGCCCGTAGCAAGTTTTCATGGACTGCCCAACTATAAGATTTTACTCTGCAACTAGGCACCAACTGGAGAGCTGACTCTCTCTCATACTGCTCTTTTGCTGAAGCCACCAGCCAGACTACAGATCCTCTCAAAATTAGCCCTCTCTCATTCAGTTTTGACAGGGAAAATTCCTTTTGCTGTTACAGAAGAAACAATGTTCTGTCACATTATCTTACAAACTCTTTATGTTGGTTCATGTGCTGTTTTCGGTGTCCACACTCAGAAGGATCTAATATCAGACATTAATTAGAAATATGTTTAGTTTGTATCATATCACCAAGATAAAACCTCCCCTAAATTCTCTATGTCTTAAGCACAGATGATCACATTTGAAATAGATTTATCTAACTAAAATAGAGAAATACAGTATAAGCCTTCTTGTATCAAACCCCCATCACAGTAGTGGTTTTAACCACCAAAAAAGGAGGGAAACCAAAAACCCAAACTTGTTTATAACGGTGCTTAGGGGTCCTGTTAGCTTTCTCAAGTCTTTTACAACTGGCACATGTTAGAGGAATCTAAAAATGTCTCCAGATACTTACTGAGCTAAATTTATTAGGATAAGAACACTTGCAGCTTCTGTTGACTTCAATTGCAGTTGTGGGCATTAAGTTGCTCACAAAACTCAACCCACTAATTTCAGGATCTAACTATAGGTTGTGTACCAGCCCAGAAGAGCTGCCAATTGAGAACAATGCTCACGGTGCCCAAAGCTAAAACAGAATGATAAAAGGAATCAAGCACTGCTTATTTCATGTGCTGTCTTTATCTTCCTCCTCTTCATCACCACAAGTCATGGAGGGTTTTACAAAATGGTTTGGCCTGCAAAGTAGCAGAGAGAAACATGCAAGGAAACCTTCTTCTGGAAGAAGGTAACATAAGAACATTATCAAATAAAATCAGCAGACCTTCATGGGAACAAAACAGGCACAGATCTCAGAGAATAAAAGGGTGAAATAAAGTTCTTAAAAAAAAGTAAATAATAATTTGAAGTACATTTGAAGTACCACACACTGTTTTGCTACAAGGACTAATGTACCCTGCAAATAAGTACAGCAGTAACAGAAAAATATATAGAAAAAATGTCAGGAGAGATTTTATGTCTTGAACACAACCATGCCAGGTTTCACTATTTCAAAAATAGTCTAAGAATTTCAATGCAGAAACAGGCTATGAACAAATGATCGCAAAATACAAGGAATGACTTAAACATGCTTTCATAGGTACAATAATTAATCGTGAAGGTATAAAAATCTGAAACTCCACTCAGAGCATCCTCCTCCGATTGCAAACATGCTGGCAGGGCACATGTTCTACTTCATGACACACAGAGTAATGATCTGTTACAAGCCATAATTGTTCCTGCACATGTATAAAAGCATATTGTGCTGTATCCTCAGGAAGACAGCATGTGCTAGAAAGAGCAACACCTACAGCTGAACACTGTGAGTCTTAACAGAAGCTGTAAGAAAGAGGATGAAAAAATCAACACTTACCACCTGCACATTACCAATACAAAAATGAGTTCCCTGTCGCTGGAGAAGTATTCACAAATGCTAAATTCTCACCACATGCACTCTAATGTAATTGTCTCCAAACTTTTTGATCCCACACCCCTAGAAGTAAAAACATTTTTGACCATGCACTCCAATATCCATATATTTATTTATTTATATATTATACACATCTATGGCTGAAGTTCTAATATTTTCTTCCCACACCCCAATGGATTATCTCACACATCCCACTTTGGAGACCCTTGCTCTAATGAACAGAAGAACAAAAGGCAGCAAAAAAAGAATCTGCCCCAGATATTTGCTATAAATATCCATGCCAAAATTCTGGGAGCTCTGGGCTGGCTACTATAGCTAAGCTTTTGCTAATAGAGATGAAAAGTCAATCTTACCAGAGGCGGTGGTGGAGGGGGCCCTCCAGAAGGTGGTGGAGGTGGTGGAGGAGGAGGTGGTGGTGGCGGCGGTGGCACAGGCATCCGTTAAGATTTCTAGCTTCACACAGGTGTGAAAAATATAGCTCAAGTCTATGTCCTTGAGGGGAAGGAAGGGAGGAGAAATAAAAGTGGGGGGAAAAAAAAAAAAAGAAGAATGTGTTTATACACTGTAAGCAGATCAGCCACAGTTCTAGCTCTCAGCTGACTGAAGACTTTTATACTGCACTGCTTCCAAAACTACAGTACAGCCTCAGAATATTTATCTGATGACAACATTCATCTAAAGAGCAAGCTCACAGATCTGAACAAGTGCCATGAATACCAAATGCATAGATACCAGCCTGTCCAGCTTTAGCTATTACGCCTTGCCTTAATCTAGCCCACAGCCCTGAAATGCAACTCTGCAGAGTACAAATCACAGGCAACCACATGTAGACACTCCTGTTGGGACAAAACTCCATTGACTTTAAGCCAGAGGTCTAAGGACAGAGTGAGGAACAGTAAAATTGCAAATGAAAGCACTAGGCAGTACCAAAGAGAGCCCTTTGCAAGTCATACTTGATAACTTCTTTTCTTTTGATACCGACTCTTGGATAAATGCTCCAAACATGGTTTTACATCTAGTTTTATGTCCATTGTGTCATGACTGTCTTCTGAGACTCTTCATGATGTCATGTGAAACAGTGTCAAAAGCCCTACAATAACACAAAATACAGCATCTGCTATTTCTTTCCTTTCTATAAGGCTTTCTCTTGTCAGGAAATTACACTGATTTGATATATTTGTTCTTTATACATCTCTGTAGATCATTATTTGTTTTCCTGTCTCCTCCAAGTATTTAGAAACATTTTACTCAATTTCAATGTTTTTCTAGAAATTGATGTTCAGTTGAAAGGACCACTATTCCCTTCGTCCTTCCCTTCTTTTTCAAAAACAGGCCCTCTGTGCTTTTCCAGCTGCCTGAAACCTTTTGGTCAAGTAACTTAGGAATCACCTGTGTAAGCAGGAAAAATAAGACAGTTCAATCTGGAGAGCTTCAGGAGAGAGAACAAGACAGAAATGAGACAAGTCACAGTCTTTAGGGGAATACATGGCTGTTTTGTTAAAGAGGGATAGATTAGAAGAGGTAATGAAGTTAAAAGGTACATGCAGCCTTGTCCTTTTCCTAGCAAGTGTACGTGAACAATATCCAGACAATATCTGAGTATTTTCCTTCTGATGCATCTTCTAAAATACTTTATGGGAGATCAATCAAAAATTAACTATGCAGAGCCTCTACAACATTTGCTTCCTCCCTTGAGAGATTGCTATACAAAGGACTAGCATATCACAGCACTCTGGATCTGGAAAACAATTGGTTACAATCACTTTAATAATGGCTTAACGAAGCTTTCCAAGAAAGCAGCACTTCCACCATTCCACCCTCATTGTTGCCCTGTGCAAAAAGCTATTATCAGAAGATATCTCTTTTCCTCAGTCATTCAAAAACACAGACATAAGGAGAATGAGTCTTCCCTGCTAATAATATGTTTCGGGTTAGTATCTTCCTACCCTGCAATACAGGCCTTTTGTCTTCATTAAGGATTTAGATTGGGAAATATGCTGTTAGTCAAATTAGAAAAAAAATACAACCCACGCTTCCGTGGCAGACCATGTGCATGGCAGCAGGAGGTAAAGCACACTGGAGGCGAGCAGCAGAGGGAGAAAGGAAATGGGAACCAGCTCTTGGTATTTAGAAGTCACAATCTGAAATGCACTCCCCTGACTTTTCTAGCTGCCTCTCTCATCAGTCCCAGCCCCAGCACCCATACCTCCAAGTGATACGGCCGAAGTTCCAGGACCAGAAACTGCGTGGCCATCTTCAACCCAAAATTCAGTGCAGAGGAAGTGTTCACTTCACCATGCACCCCACTCCCCCCTCCTGAACCCTCTTGTCCAGTGACAGAGGAGAAGAATGCATTTTGGGGGGCTATAATACACAGCCCTTGATTGGAATACTGGAAATGCCCTATAGCATTCTTTGCATGCTGTTTCAAATCCTCAACAAAAGAACAATCTTTCAGAAAATTCTGTGTACACACCTTCTTTTGTCTCTTATAAAAAATTCAGAGGCTTGACGTCCTGATCTTGGCATGCTTTTGTGCACAAAAACTAATTTGTATGGTTTTCATACTGGTATTACTACATTGTGAAGGTGATCACATCTAATACCTACGCCATGAAGAAACGGTTTCCACGTAAGGGTTCTATTTGTTCTAGCAGGCTTTGGAAGGAGTGCTGTCATTCACACAAGCAGATACTGATAACAAAGAAAGACCGTATGTAGATACAGTTATGCATCTTCAAATTAATTTACAATTTAAAAAATTGTCTCTTAAAATTTAATCATACATGATCTACACATTTTAATATGCAGGACTGGGTACGAGAACCTCTTTTGTATCACTGCACCTATCTCACATGCAGTTGGTATTTAAAGAGACATGTAGAAGACTGCAACACTTTGAATATATCAACATACTTATTTGGAGGCCTCTATTCCTTGGTTAAAGGCTTTATTTGATTTGCCTCTTCCCTCCATCAAGTTGCTAGTTAAAATATGGTTGGCATTTTCAGACAATAGCTTCAGAACATGCCAGGGTTATAAATGTGTACATTATAGGTTAAATAAATTCTGAATTAAAAACAAAAAAGGAGTATCATGTTGATCAGTTCTAGTGTTTGTTAAGAGCCAGACAAGAGGGAAATGCCATGAAGGGTCCTTAAGGCAGATGTGCCCTTTCTCCTCTCCTCTAAATATACATATTTATAATCTGAAGAGAGGGGTCTGAACTATCTCTGAGGGACAGAAATAAAAAGATACAGATTAAAAAGCTGGCAATAAGTCTAGAGGGGAAGCCTGTGTGTTTAGCCTCAGTTTTCTCCGGCAAAAAGTAATGTAAATCTTCCTTGACTTCCACATCACAGAACAGAATGAGGCCCAACAACTGCAGAATTTACTGCAAAAAAAAAAGGAAAATCCTAAACTCTGCCTTTTCTAGTCCACCTCCCCACCACAGCAAGGTTGTGCATTTTTTTTTAGTGCTTTCTGAAGTCTAATTTTAGGTGTCCCAAATAATGTGGCTTGTATTATTTCCCTTGAGAAGCTCTTTCACAGTCAAATAACTCTCATAGTTCAGATTGCCTGACACTCAGCCTAATTTCTCCTTTTCTTAGTTTGATCCCATTTGTGCTCCACTGCCGATGACTCAACCTTGTACCAAGCAAAAGAGTTTCTCCCACCCCTCAGCATCAGCTTTGTGAAACAGAAGAATTATAATTTAGAAGTGCATTTACAAGGACTAATTATACTTTTTGAGCTGTTTTACTTCACACAAGTCATCCCATCAGTCAGTGAACATTATTACTGTTCTCTGATCTCAAAACAACTGGGTCTTTTTTTGTCCTCTTGGTAAGGGTAATTCTAAGACTGGTAATTTCAGGTGTCACAGACTGTTCCTTGCTTCTTCTCACTGTGCTTGCTTGAATAGCAGCTGGGTTTAAGTAAGAACAGCAGCACAGTCCTCAATGTAGAACTCAAGCTCCAAATTTCTGAAGGCCCAAATAAAGTCTTCACCCAGACTTTCATTTTGAAGTGCCAGACAAGACAGAGCAGATGCAGATCCTTCTTCTTCGTAGACTGCTCTCAGTCCAGTGCTGGATTCTCCAGTGGGAAACTCAACATCTCTGCCTAAGCTTTTATGTAGAGTTGGTCTCACCTGCCCAGCCAGCAGATGTACACAAGCTCTGATCCAAGTGCTTCCCAATGGTCTCCTTCTAGAGTGTCACTGCCATGGCGCTGGGCTCACACTATGACAAAGTCCTGCCAGAAGCAGAGAGCCACACTAAGGATGTGGTTTTGTACTGCAGCTCACACGTCTCCTGCCACCTTAATGGCCAGCAGAACCACCACAGGTCTGTCTACAAAGGCTGTGCTAAAATACCTTCACCCATCATGGAAAGGCAAAGCGTGGAACAGATGTGCCTTCAATTCAGAACAATGTCTAGAAGGGGAAAGGACAGAGGAAAAAAATCACAACTTTTTAAATGCTCCTAATATGCCCTTAGGTCTTTAGGTGGTATACCCATGTGTTGGGCAGGGCGGGGGGGGG
>NW_010341490.1:0-5117 GCF_000700745.2 Antrostomus carolinensis
CCTCCCGTTGTCTCCCCAGGTCCCCTCTTCCAAGGCCTGGCAGTCCTCTCCCCCAGTACCCCCAGTCCTCTCCCCCAGTACCCCCATCCCACCCCATGACCCTTCAGCCCCACGTCCCAGACTGGGCATCCCACTGGGATGCTGTCCCTCCGCTCAGCACCCTAGGGACCGGGATGGGGACAGGGATGGTTGGGGGCTGTGGGGCAGGACCCTCCCTGACCCCAGGTGGCCCACCACCAGGGCCAGGGCCACCTCAAGGAGCCTGGCCTCCGTGCTCCCTTTTGCTCCCAGATTCTTGCACCTGGGCTGCAATTTTTTCCTTCTTCCCTTCATCTGTTGATGGAAATGATTTACAACCGGCTTACACGGGCCACCTGATCCAGGCCTTCGCTGGCCGGTCAGATTAACCGAGGGTCCTTCTGATAAAGATAATTACAAGGGGACTCCGCATTAACTTTGCATTATTAAAGAAAGACCCAAATCTCCCCTCGCAAGCTGTTCCCGGGATTAACCAAACAATAACTTTCATTTAGGATAATTGCCGTGGCCGGCGCTGGGGGCTGGTCGGGGGGGACCCTCTGGGCCATTACGCTTCGCACCAAGAAAGGCAAATGGGTGCAAGGGGAGTGGGAGGTGTGGGGGGGTCACGTTCCCAAAGTCGCCAAGCAATTGGGGGTCCCCATGTGGTCAGGATGCAGGGATGCTCAGGGCATCCCCACTCGGGGCTGTCCCCCCACCCTGGGGTCCCCTTGGGCACCTTCGTTTCTCCAGAATGTTTTTGCCACAGTTTTGGTGGAACCAGAGACTTTCACTGCTAGGCAGGGAGGATCTGCTGCAGTAATTAGAAGCCATAATCCAGCCACCACCCACAACAAATTTCCTGTCCAAGCAGATATTAGTGGATAAAACCCTAATTTTTGACGTTGTCCCAGAATCAGCTTGATTTCAGCAGTTTACGTTCAGGCTGAGCTGTTGGGAGAGATGATGAAGCCTTAAATATGCATATGGCCTAGGCATTTGGAAAGTTTGGGGATAAAGCGCCTATAATTGCTCCTAATCAGTTTATGAAACATAAAAGCTCAAACCCAAGAGAAAGCCGATAGATGCAGAAATGGAAATAGCGATTAAATCTCCCCGCGCTGGCGAGGTGGCCTGGATACGGTACTGCTGCCCGGGGCGGAGGGTGGCTGTGGCAGTGCCGAGGGGGACCAGGGATGCACCCGCTCAGGGGATGGGGCTGTGGGATGGGGTGGGGGGACATACGTGTGGCCACCGCCAGTTCCAGGGGCTGTGATGGAGAGAGGCATTTCCACTGGTCCTTTGGGCAATAAATCAGTTAAAGGATATCTTGAGATATGCTCATCAGATAGGATTAGCTGGGATTAGACTAATCAGTAAATGTTTCTCTGCTCATTATTTTCCAGGGAAGATTTTCAGCTGATTCTCCGACGCCGGAAGATTATTAATCGCTTAAAGAGCAGAACATCAAACATCGCCCCTTGCTCTAATTTCCCCGGAGTTCACCCCCCGTGAGCAAGGCTCCTGTGCCAGCCGGCCCGGCAGCCCTGGGGAGACCCAGCACCCAGCCCCTCCACGAGGGCCCTGGCCTGGGTGGACAGAGGCCACAGCACCCCAGCCCTGGTGCAGAGCCATGTCCCAGAGCTGGGTGCTGCCTGGGAGCTGGATGCTGGAGCACCCCTGTCCCCTGTGCTCTGCTCCCTGCTGTGCTTTGCAGGACTCGGGGCACAGTGAGGTGGGACAGTCCTCGAGGTGTCATAGAATAGTTTGGTTGGAAAAGACCATTATGATCATCTAGTCCAACCGTAAACCTAGCATTGCCAAGTCCACCACTAAAGCATGTCCCCAAGTACCACATCTACACGTCCTTTGAGTACCTCCAGGGATGGGGACTCCACCACTGCCCTGGACAGCCTGTGCCAATACTTGACCACCAGTTCAGTGAAGAATTTTTTTCCTAATATCCAACCTAAACCTCCCTTGGTGCAACCTAAGGTCATTCCCTCTTGTCCTATCACTTGTTATTTGGGAGTGTCCCCTCCTCCCTGCCACGCTGGGCACCCACCATGCCCTGCAGCACCCTACGGGATAGCATCGTTAGAGGTGATGGGTGCCTGGAGCTGTCCCCTTTCAGACAGCGGGGACAAGGATCACAGATCCATGCAACATTTTGGCAGATCCTCCTCAGCCCATGATGGTTCCTGAGCTGTTGGCTGGTGGGTTTTTGGGGCCCTTGTCTTTGCAGGGATGTGAAACTCCAGGAAACCCCAGAAGGATGTGCACTTGCCTTGCAACCACCTGCTGTAGTGATGAGGAGGGGGAAGCAAGGAGAAGGTATTGAAGGGCCTGGTTTAGGAGATTAGTAATGGGATAAAACAGCTTTCACCTCCCTGGTTTAGATATGAATCAGGTCAATAATAAAGGACCATCTGACAGTTTCAGGCAGCTCGGGTTGGAAGAGGCTCTCATGCTCCAAGCTGGATGGAGAACACCTCCCTGAAAGCCCAGCTCCTGTCACACAACCACACGTTGGATCCACACCACCAGCCACAGCCCGGCACCCCACTAACTCCGTGCCATGCACCTGCATCAGCTCCTGGCAAACCGGTGCAGGAGTGAGGTTGGAGCCTGGTCCCCAGGGACCACGTTGAAGCCACAGGCCTCGGGTGAGTGGCTCAGCCAGCTGGCTGGTGGCCATTGGCCATGGTGGACTTTATATGGGTGTAAAGTGGCCCAGGAGTGAAGCACAGTGAGGCAAGCAGCCAGCCAACAGCAACACAGGCAATTTGGCAAGGGTGGGAGCCTGGGAAGAGGGTCCCTGCCTCAGTAAGCACAGACAGAAAGAAAAGAGCTTTTCTTCTACCTCCTCTGTATACTGCTGGGAGCGCAGGGAAGCGATGGCTGTTGTGAAAACATCGCCTCTGACACGCGTGTGAAAAGGAACAGAGAAACAGCCCATCGTTAGGGCAGAAGGCAGCAAAGAGGGGGCACTGCACAGAGGCATGTCTGTGCTTTGAAAGGCTAAACCCCCACCTCTGAGTTATGGGTGGGCTTCCTCCTTGCGACACGGGCGAGGGGACTTTTCTCAGGCTGCAGCCAGGGCTGAGTGGTGGGTTATGTGTGTGCTCCTGGCCAGAAGGAGTAGATATATGTCATGGCCAAATATCCCCCATTTTGGGGTGATGGATTTGCAGGGGCAGGAGGCATGGACAGGTTAAATGAACGGGGAAATCTGTGCTCCCAGCACTGCTGGGCTGCAGAAAGTGCCTCATTTCTAACTGGAATTTCTGAGGGTGAAGCAGAGGGTTTGCAGGGTGAGCGCAGCCACCGCTGGCCATGCACACCGCCTGCTTAGCGCTGTAGCATCGCCAGCTGAGCTTACTACAAGTGCATCAACAGCCCTAATTTGGCACCAGAGGGGGGGGGGGTCCCTTTCTGTGTCCCGCTCCACATGCCCCAGAGACATCCCTACTAATTCCGCTGCACAGATTTCTGTCTTAAGGCATTTGCCTTTGATTAAAACCAGAAGAGCAATCACGGTTTAAGTGGCGTTTAAGAGCAAGCCATGTGCCGATGCACAGGGCTCTCGCATCTGGAGTGTCGCAGATTTAATCAAACTGCTGGGAAGTGCCGCACGCAGACAGCTGTCACAGCAGCCTGGAGCCCGTCTCCTAATTAATTCCTAGCCAAACACAGGGCAAACAAATGACCATCGAGGTGCTACACCTACAACCGCAACCCAAGGCGTGACTGGCAAGCGGTGAGCAAGTGGAGCTCACCCCATGTATCTCCAGGAGCTACAGGTGATGTAGCCTATGGAAAGCCCTGTCCTTGCTCCGAGGGAGGAGACTGGGGCTTGTCCCAGAGTTGTAAACCTTTAGGAGATAGAGGGGAACATGAAGGACAGGGTGTTCAGTAAGAAACCCAGGTGGAGTAGACATAACAGCCGTAGCTCTGATTTCTGTCTGCTCCTTCCACTGATGCTTTTTGCTTCCACTCCACTTTGTTGTTGTTTTCTAGTCTCGTTTACCTGCCCATCTCACATTCCCTGGGCACCCCGCTCCTACCCTGTACAGCCCTCTCTGGGGATGCTCTGTTGGGTGGTACCCAGAGCCCCATGCCTGACGTAGGTCCTGGGCAAACTCCGCTTGTTTCCACAGCCTTCTGCACAACCTGGGCAACGGCAAAACAGGGCAGGTTGAGACTTGGTTCTCCTTGGTGCTCATTCACAGGTCATTAAAGCTAATTGAAATGACTACCAGATATGGGTCTATGTGGGTGCTTGGAAGCCCTGGGCACACGGCACAGCTAGGCTGGGAATATCCAACTGTGAGGAGCCCCAAACTAGCCGATGGACTGTCCACTCCAATTAGCCCCACAAAGGAGCTATTATTCCTCTGCACTATGCTTGTCCGATTACTTTATCTTATTATTTTTTGATCATTCCTCCAAAATGTGCTAATTAAACAGAAATCATCAAGTCAATTAGAGAAACACTCATTAAAGCAGAAAATAAAAGAAAATATCAGCAGAAGAAAAACGGCTGTGAGGCTCCCAAGCACACACAATAGCTGCCACATTCATTAAATCAGCATCTCCCAAAAGAGGGGTCGACATTGTCCCACTCCAGTACATGCCCTGGAAATGAAACTTCCCAAGCGATGGAGTCAGATTTCTTTCTTCTTCTTTTTTTTTTTTTTTTTTTTTTTAATGGACAAACAGCATTTCACAACCACCTCAGGTTTCTTTTACATTTGGAAGAGCAGAGAAGTTTGGTCTCATGAAGGTCTCGACCCAAGGACAATGAAACCCTCTGGAAGATTTTTTACCGACCTCAGTGGGTTTTGAATTGAACCTAGATTCTTAATTTCCAGACTGGAAGATTGTCAGCCAGTTTCCTCATTCAGATGTTTGGCCTTCAATAAGATAATAGCATGACATGAAAATAAGCTAAACTAAGTTAAAGCCCAGCAAGGTATTTCAGAATATCTCCACTGACATCCAGAGTCTGAGCATTTGCCACCTAGATAGGGAGGCTCGGGGGAGCCTTCTTTCCCTCCCAGTCACCTCTCCCCATCCAGCCTCCAAGCCACCCCTCT
>NW_010341490.1:5153-7778 GCF_000700745.2 Antrostomus carolinensis
CTCTCTGCATGTTCTTCTTTCTGCTACCTCTCACAGCTTTCCCAGCTCCCAGCCCAGGAGCATTGTGAGTCCCCCAGGTAGCACCTTCTCCATGTTCATTCCCAGCACCTCACCAAGCAGAAGCCTCCCAGAACAAATGCATCCCTTCCCACCTCCCTGCCCTGACCTGCAGTGAGCTGGAAGCAAGTGGCTGGCCCCACAGGCACAGGGGAAATCCAGGAAAACACCTGAAACAGTGATTTCAGCATTTCTAATAAATCTCGGTTAAGGAGGGTTTCACTTTTTGCTGACCCCAAAGTAGTGCAGAGTCCAGCTCAGCTCTGGGTGAAGGTGCTGCCTAGCCTAAAACAGTTCAGCCATGCCTAATCATAGGCACTATGCTATGAGACCTGACAGCATTACTTCTCCTTTAATTAATCTCCAAGTTTGCTATCTGAGTGCTGCACCATATGGTATTGATTTTTCAGCTCGGTATGACAGCACTTGCCATGAAAGAAGCTAGCCTAATTAAAGCAGAGGACACCACACGCACAAGCGGCTACTCTCACTCTTCCCTTTAATGCCGCTTTCTAGATCGGCTCCCCTGGATGCAAACAGGTGCTGGAACACGGTACCTCTGCTTGAAGGTGAAGTCAAAGGTTTCAGCTGTGCAAAGAGGTCCAGGTCCTGTTCTCAGCACCGGCCTGGGCTCGCAGCACAGCTCTGGGTCTGCCAGGACAAGTGATACCCTGGGCTTTCCCAGCTCTCTCTGCAGCTGAGCGGGGAGATGGCGTTGGCAGAAGGGCCAGGAGATTTTGGAGTGCGGTTTCCCAACTCACAGAATCACACAGAATCACAGAATTGTAGTGGTTGGAAAAGACCTTTAAGATCATCAACTCCAACCATAATCCACCTCCATGCAATGTCTCCATTTCTTTTCAGACAGAGCAGATAATTCGTTAGTGAATTTCACAGCTCCCCCTCTCATTAGGGACTAGACTCCCAAGAGACACAAACTTTCAGCTAAAGACACTGACATGTGGCTGTCTCACAGAGCCCACCTGGCATTATACAAGCAAATGACCCTTTACTGAAGCCATCCTGTCCCTAAGAGACCATCTAAAGGACCTATAGAAATAACAGAAAAATAACATCAATACATCCCCGTGCATGGCCCCTCCTTCTCGCATGAGCAGAGGCACATGTGCTTGGCCACCTCACCTTTGCAGGCAGGCACATTACTTGGTGTTAGAAATACAGATACAATCCTGTAGCTCACTTCACCCACTTTACCTGACCCTGCAGGAAGAGCTCTTCATGCCCAGCTCCCCTCCATGCTCTTGGGGACACGTTTTCTGTGCTCTGACACTGCATTCTGCAATTTTCTTTCCGGATGCAGAAAGAGCAGCTTTCAATGGGCACAGACTTCCCCCTGCCTGCTTCTCCTGCCGTAGCTCAGCCCTGCTCTCACCAATGTCACTCCTGAGACATCTTTTTCTCTTCTACTTTTCTCTTCAGCTCCTTCATTGGCAGCACCTCGTTGTAAAATGTGTAAAATTTTCTCATAGGATTATTTTTTCTTATAATAAAGGACAGATTTTAGCACAAAGGACTTTCCAGCTTTCCTACCAGCTCCTGGTCTTTGCTTTGACATGATTCCTCCAACATAGTCAAGGTGGACCTTGATGCCAAAAGAGAACATATTGGTCGAAATGAACAGATGAATGTTGCTGACAAGGAACAGTTACTTAATCACCTCAAATAAGGACTTAGATTATCGGTATTGTCACGATCTGGGGAAAAAGGAGGAGGAAAAGGATTAAGAGGAAGAAATAAACCTCTCCCTTGTGGGATCATTGTCTGCAGTCTTCCTTTTGGCTTAAGGTTTTACTGGATTTTGAAAGTGGAATAAATGTATTTTCTTCCTATTTGGAAATGGCAGTGAAGGCGCTTGTTTCCTTTTGCTCAGTACCTAGAAAGGCTCCAGTTTCACTGGGGGAGAGATCCCTGGTTATTGGTTTCCTTCAGCATTCCCCTGCTCACCCTCCTTTGCAACTCCTGAGGTGCTCAGCCAGCCAAAGGGCTCTCCAGACTCCCAGAAGGTGAAGGTGAGGTGGCAGTGGCAGCAGAATCCTTGGGGAACACCATTCCCTCTGCTCTTGTTACCCTGGATAGCCTGGGGCAGGAAACATCTGCGCCAGCCCCGTTTTAGGGTGCTCGCTGCCCTGGCCCAGCAGAGCATCTCTGGGGATGGATGCAGCCCACCCAGGAGGGGACCCCCATGCTGAGGTTGTCCTACCCCCACTTCCCCTTACTTTTGTTGGCTCCATCCAGGATGGTTTGGAGCACAGGTGAGCGGGTTACCTGTGTCTCCCCTCCTAGCTGGGAGCCCACAGCCCATCCTTCCGTCTCTTTTTAAGTGACCTCCCCTTTGTTTCTTTAGCTCATTAGGAGAGATACATCAAGGAGCCCTGTGGCCCCGCGCAGCGGCTGAGTGTTCATTTGTTTGGCAAAGGAGACACTGGGGCTGTCGGGCTGGGGGAAGCCCTAAAAGCGCCACATGAACTGTGGCGGGTGTAAGCTGTGCAGCAGGTTGCGGGGCCGCCATCCCCAGGGGCAACCTGAGAAAGGAGGCAATTAGCCAGC
>NW_010341490.1:7792-26410 GCF_000700745.2 Antrostomus carolinensis
AGCGGTTCAAGGGGAAAGAAAAGCCGAGCCCTGGCGGTAATGACATTTTTCCACATGGGTAAATGTATTGATCTGTGACAAACAATACCAGGCTGTGCCTCTGCCTGTGGTGCAGAGGAGGAGGGATGGGACAGCTTCCCCATGCAAGATGTTAGAGGAAGAAGTTTCCCAGTTTCCCTGCTAGAAGCTGGATGTATGTGGAGGATGGGACACTGAGGATGTGCCTCCAGCCACTGATGAAACCACAGCCCAGGTCTCTCCCAGGGACAGGCTTCCCAAGTGGGTGCCGTGAGCTCCTTAAAGGCAAGTGCAAAGCAGACAAACCTGATGCACAACCCCATCCCGTGTCCTCAGATAGTCCTGCAGAGCTGAAAAGCAGGAGCACTGGAGCCAAGCTGATAACAGAGCTACCCTGGGGTAAAACAGCGACTCATTGAGGCATAACCAGGGACAATTAAATCTGCTTCTGTCCCTGATAACCTAACTCATCACTGTAGCCTTACTTGCCTTTCACCCATCCCCTGCAGCGCTGTGACTTCGGGCTGATCCCAGGCTCGTAGAACACCTGATGTAAGAGAGCATTTGGGTGACACCCCAACCAAGGTCTGGGCTGGGACGTCTGTCCCAAGGCAATTCCTCTGGGAAAAGCCCAAGCCATCTAAAGGCTGAACCCTGGCAGACCTGGACCTCTGCTTTGCTTGGAGAAGTTCCTTCTGCTTCCCCACTTCTGAAAACAGCCAGGTGACCACATATAAATACCACTATTCAGACAGGAGTGGTGGGATGTCCCAGGAACATCATGCATGCCAAGAACATTCTTAGGCATCATGCGTGCCTAAGAAACATATAGGGGTGTATTATTAGTGTCTTGTCATCAAATGGACAAAGTGGTTTAGGAGAGCACAGGGCAAGGCACGCATCCTGCCCGAGGAGCTTAACTTCTAAGCTTTAATCAGAAGAATTAGGGTTTTACTTTGGCTCTAATTTAATCAGAATGAATAGTGGTGGTCGTGCCATTTCGTGGGCAGAGTGCTAGCTGCTTGGGGCATTCCCTCCTGCCTTGTGCTCCCTAGGTGGCACCCCTGGGTGACCAGGGTCTGACCACTGGTGACAGGCAGTGTCCCAATGGCCACAGCTCAGTGCTGAGTGCCTCGGGGAGGACAACAGCCCTCTCGGCTCTGGGGGAGCTGCCCAGGCTGGCTTTGTCCCAGCAGGGCTGTCTGAGGTCTCATGTGCATGTATCCGATGGCAGCTCCAGCGGGTCTGGTACGTCTCTGCTCACTCAGCACTCTCCTTTGGGCTGGAGCCATCAGGAAATGGCCCCTGATGGTCGTTTCAGTGCCAGCTGGACTGTAGCCTGGGACCTGGTTTAGCCCAGCTTCCAGCACCCGTGCGGTCGTGTGGCTGTGCCATGGGTGTAGTGGAGTTGGACCACATCTCCCAGCAGCAATAGCAAGCATAAAGGAAGGAGATTTGTTCTCTTGATGGCAAGCCTCTTCACTCATGGCACAGGGCTTGCAGATACCTTGGTTGGCCAGGACTTGTGCACGGGGAAAGGACCTGGGGCTAAATCCAGGGCAAGCATTGCTCTTCCCTCCAACTCATCACCTGCCTCACCCACCACATCATTCTGGGATCACTCTTCCTTCCTTTTCAACTGCAAAATGGCACTTCAGAGAGTGACACTGCACCTGGAAACTCCCAATTCGAGGCAAAGAGCCCCAAACAGTGACTGGTTAAAGCAAACTGCCCCTTCCTTCTGACGTGAGCTGCAATGGTCAAAGGGCTTTTGTCGCTCACCTCTTTCCACCCTCTTTTTTGGATGCTTGCTCCTGACTGCTTTTACACAGAAGCAAGTGCAACCCTCACTGCAAAGCCAGACCCCAGCCACCCCAGGCATGGTGCCACCCTGCCACCCTCCTCCCCAACCAGAGCAAATTCCTGACCGTGGCAGCAGGCAAATACCAGGCACGTGCACTGGGTGTGACCCTCATCCCAGCACCTCTCACTTCTCCTTCCTGCCTTTCCAGCCCACAGAAGTGGCTCACATCTTCCTGAACAAAATCTAATCAGGTCTCTGTAAAAAAACGCGGGGGGAAAGAAAAGCCCTGACCATATTTTTAAATAATACCAAAAAGCTGTAAGTATGTGGTTGGTCTGCTTGTTCTTACTGCCTGGGATCAGCCCGATTATTCAGGGATTCATTTTTTATTTCTGAGTTTTATTTTTTCTCATTTAACAGCTGCATTTTAATAAAAACTCCATTTATTGGAGGATTTGGCTGGGATTGCTATAATAAAATAGAAGGATTTGTGCTGGGCACTAAAAGAACTCTCTGCAAAAAGTAGTGTTTTTCCAGTGATTAGGAGTGCCGGAACATATTGTTTTGCTGTGTAGCCCCGTCACTGCCGAGGACGGTGACAGATGTCTTGTGTTAATGTTGAATGATTAAATGCCATTTCTGAAGCCACTCCCTAGCTGTGTAGCACGGTGCTGCTTCACCCACACAATCTGCCTTCAATCTGTTCCCTTTGCCGAGAGCATCCCGCCTTGCTGACTGTCAAGAAGTCCTCATCACAACCCAGGCTAGATGCCGTGCCCCAGGGCCAGCCTACATCCAGCCAGTGCCTGGACATCAGCCTTTCAGTCACCCTGTAAGGACCAGACCGACCATCATTGCAACTCAGGGAGGATGCTGCCCATGGAAGCAGAGAGACAAGTACAGCTCTTGGGCTTCTCATCCTGTTGTGGTGTCCTTCACCTACACCACTAGTGAGGGCAGGTTTGGTGGGAAACATGAGGCCAGCCCAAGAAGTCAGTATTTCCAGCTCTATCCACTGCTTTGCTAAAAGAGGCGATAGGTCCCTGCACTCTTGCCTCTCTTCTATCCATAGGCCACCGCTTGCCTCAGCAGCGTCTTCCCTGATCTCCTTTTAACCATTGCCTTTGAGCAAGGCAAAGAACATCCCAATCATGGGTGTCCACACAGCCATGTCTGTCTGCACCAGGGGCTCCAGAAGCCCTCTAGCACTGGCTTTACTTGCTTTCCAGTGTCCCCAACCCATCTCCTTTCACTCTCTTATTCTGCTAAGCCACTACAGCCCACAAACCACATCCTGCTCTGCCCAAAACCAGGTAGGTAACTCAGCGCTGGGAAAAAAGATCCTCTTGTCCAGGAGGGAAAGATGGGCAGGCCAGCAGTGAGGTGGAAATGGTGGTTCACTGCTGTTCACCTGAAATTTAGCAAACAGCGATGCTCCTCTTCTAAAAGCTTGCTGTAGCCTTGGCAAACACACACAGAGATACCCAGAGAGACACGCGTGCGCACACACACACAGATCCTTGATCAGAACATCTGTATCCTCTGGAAGTACATTGTCTTCACAAAACCATTATCTGTTTGACATCTGTTGCAATGACCTAGTCCAGCGACAAGTCGCGCACACACCACTCCTGACCCACAGGCGCACACGCGACATCCGAGTCCCAACACAGCACAGAGGACAAATAAGGTTGTTTCTCCAAATAGAGCTGATGTGGTGGGGGGAAGGGAGGAGTCAGCTGCAGAAAAATCTGTCTGTTCACATGCATTCACACATGTTGCTACAAGTCCTGTCAGTGAAGGAGAAAACATGGTAGGGGGCACTTCAGCAAGCTGGGAGGTGCAGAAAGATGTTAAGGAGGGGGATGTCCCCTTGGGAAGCCAAGCCAAGATGGTGCAACCACACCCATTCACAGCACCTGCAAACATCACCCTTCTGCCCGCCTCAGTTCCCACTGCCCACCCCTCTACGGGCACCCTGTGGATCCAGGGGCAATGTTCCCCCTTGTCCCAGGACCAAGTGCCACCGAGGACGACAGCCCCTGGGCTGTAGTGACCTGGTTGTGCAAGGTGGCTCTTCAGCAAAGTGTGAGGAAGCAGGAGGGCAAGGTGGTGCCCAACAGCAAGAGGCCCAAATTGACTTATTTCTACCACCTCTCCCTTAAAAAAACACAAACCCTGCTGTCACTCGCTAATCCATCAGCCTGACAGGTCAAGTAAAAGCAGGTTGCCCACTCGCTTTCACTTCTCCCCCAACTTAATCTCTGTGCTAAATTACAAGTTGATAATGGGTTCCCATTAATTATTGATTTTCCAGATAATACTTGTTAAAGTAGAATTAACGCTATTGTTTCTGAACAAATACTGCCCAAATACTGTGTTTAGTGGGCTTGTAATCAGCTTTACCCACTTCTCCTCTAATCTGATTGAAACAGATTTCCTACCAAATCTTTTTTATCATTTTGTTGATATTAAAAGGTCACATATTTATGCCTGCCCAAAAGTTTAATTTAAGTTACTGCAGTTGATTATCATTACATGTTCGTGCGTGAACAGCAGAGTGCTGGTGGGCACAACTTTAATTTAGACTGGGAATGAAGAAGCAGAGAGAAAACCAAAGAAGTCCACTTTCTGTGGCGTTCAGTGAGTGATGTTAGGCATTGTGCATTTTAGCTTATTTTCCCAAGCCCTATATTATGATTCTGTTCATCATAATGCCTTTTGACCCACTGCATTTACTCCATCATAATTATCCTTTAATACTCTTATAAATGAACTTTTAGCTTATCTTCCGTTAATTCTCAGAACAAGCAAAGCACACACGTAACAAACAAAGCCATCTAAATAGTGTTTAACCCTTTTGGTGGCTTTCCCTGATGATTCAAAGGTGGGCTGTGCCTTTCAGAGGTAGGTAGCTTAATTATGCTTCCTCTCATGAAGTGCAGAGTGTGTGATGGCATTTCAGCCTCTCTTCGAGCCAAGCCCCATCGAATGACTCTCTGAAAAGCAAAAGCGAGGAATTAAAACCAAAGCAAAACTAGCTGGCAAGAGTATCACAGATCAGCCTGGGATTTCTCCAGTGCTGGGCAGCCGCCCAAGCTGACTGGCACACAGGACCTGAGATGAGCTAGTTAGAAGGGGAAGGTGGAGGTGAATTTTCTCGAGCACTTGAAAGGCTTCAGTTTGATTTCCAGCTCAGCCACGAGCTCTCAGTGAGCGCTTGGACAAATCAGGTCTCTAGGATGTGGAGGGAATACCCCTGCCAGGTCTGTTCTGTGTACCTGCACCTTGGAGTAGAGACCATCTTTCACAACACAGCCATCAAAACTCTCACAGTACTAAAAACTATATCATCTTCCACCTTGTTTGTCCTCCATGGCCACACACAAGCCGTGGTGGGAAATGGGTTGTTCTGTTTACCGTGTTTCAGAGTTTGGTACATACTCACATCTCAGTTATGGTCTCAACAAAAGTTTCTATAAATACAAATATTCTAGGAATATGGTATCTGGGGAGCACAAAGATCAGCACTGGTTTGCAGCTGTAGCTGGGTGCAGGTGAGACCCTGCAGACTGGACTGGAGACACCATCTGCCAGCAGAGTCCTCCTTGTCCTTCATCACCCAAGAGGGATGGGAGTCTCCAGTACTCCCAGCGCCTTGGACACCTGCCACTGACCTGGCATGTCAGACTCTCTCAAACTCTTTTGCAGATGGCAAAGCTGCAGCCCATCTCTGCTGTGACCTGATTTCCCTGACCCACCTTGCGACGAGGGCAAGTTGCTGGCACTGGTCAGTGCCTGCCTCCTGAGGCAGGGGACAGGAGCCTGGTACCCACTGCCCAGACAGCCCTGCTGCCCGCGCATTTCTGAGCGTCCCAGGTGGGGACAAGATCAGTGAGGGCTCTGTGGCACAATGAGGGGTTGCCTCTTTGGCAGGAGATACCTGCTGCCACTAGCAATGCAATCACAACTCCTCTTGCCATGGTCACTTCAGTCTCCTTGCTGCAGTTATTTATTATTAGCATGACAAGCAAAGTAAGAGAATAAACCTGGACATACAAGAGTAGAGAAATGGAGCATTATTTTCCCTGAGGGAGCTGAGACACAGAGATTAAAGACCAGATCTAATACAGGCTTTAGCTGCCTGGTGCTCAGACTTCAGGTGTCTATGTGCAACACTGCAAACCTTAAACACCTTCTCAGAACTGGTCAATGTTCAGTCAAGCAGCCACACATTTTCCCAGGACACATGGCAATGAGGTCCCGCACGCAGTGGGGAACGGAGATGGATGGATGGATGGATGGATGGATACTTCAACTAGGCTGTTGTCCTGAAATGGCTCCACATGCAGCAAAGACTCATCTGTTTCAGCATTTTCTTCCCCAAACGCATCCTGCATCTGCCTGTTCCAAAAGTGAACTGCTTTCATTTTCCACCAGTTCATTGCAGAGTATCTGTCTCACCTGCATAATTCAGAGGTAGCTGAGGACAGATCATTAGAGACAATTCTTAAGATCCTCTTTTATAGAGTGGGTAAACTTTGCAACTTGCCAGTGACAATCAAACAGATTTTCATGGAAATTTGTTGACATTCAGTGAAAAGCTATTAGCGTGCATAATGAGAAAATACCTAATTCTCCCAAAGAAGGTTTTATGCCCCTAAGTGCATCTACAATAACCTGGAAGGGTTAGATTATAACTAGTAATGCCATGCAGACCTCTAAAGGAGATTAACTCAAGAGTTTTGTTATTAAAGGTGTAGTGTGCATGAGTCTAACTCCACTACAGCCATAGATAGTCAACAATACTAAAAAAAGTTAACATTCCTAAGCAGCTCTGCAAGACAACTTGCCCTCATTGGTGCACGTTCCAACAAAAAAAAGATCTCAATAAATGACAAATGAAACAGCCATCTTCTTTGCTCCCCAGCCTCTCTTATTTGCTCTCTAATATTATTTGCCCTCCTGAAATCCTGTTATAGTCTTTTCTTTGGTTTTGCCAGCAAGATGATGATTCTTTCAAAGTCACAGGGCTGGATCCTCAGCTGCTGTGGACTGACCCAGCTTTGTCTGCTAATGGGACTATGTTGACTTACATCAGCTGGGAATCTGGTTGCTCCCCTGCTTCACGTGGAACAGACTCACAAAGATTATCAGTTAGCTTTAAGACTATCATGTTTTTATTGTAAAGAAATCATCCTAAAAACATTTTTCCCTATTCAGTTTTTAAGAACCCAATCCTCTGCTGTAGCTTAAGGACAAACAATTTCACAATTACCACCAGCAAAGCCAAGGCCAACTTGAGACATTTTTATTTATTTCCTGTTAACATAATCCATATTCCACAGAATTTGCCATGTGAAATATACTCCTGTGTAATACCAAAGTGTTAATGGCACAGAGTAAAACCACAAGCTGGTTTGAAATGCAGAGATTTTGAAGGAAAAGATATGAAATCACATAATGCAGCTCCATAATCGTTTGACAATAAATGATCCTTTTATCCGATTATTATTTCAGTTGCGTGTCTTTAACAAAATGCAGCAGTCACCCGTTCCCCAAAGGATTTGGACCACAGTTATGACCAAAGAGAGGTGGCCTGTACCAGGAAAACTGGGTCCTAGTCCTTCATCACCCCAGCCTGAGCTCCTCAAATCTTAGGACCATCAATGGGATGAGACATAGAATCACATTATTAATTGCTTTAAACTGCAGTAGCTCCAATTAAATTGTTGCCCCAATGGTTACCAACTGGCAGGCAGGAAATGGCGGCAACAGATAGAGGAATATGAAGATAGCACTGAAAAAGACTAATAGAGTGAAAGAAAGTAAAAAGTCTCTATATCAACAGCAAACATATCTCCTGCTCATTAGCTAGCTTTCCTACTAAGAAAACTGTTAAGTTTCCTGTTAAGCTTCCATTCATGGTTCAGAATAATGTTCTTTTAGTCAATAAACTTTTGCAGTTTTAAACAAGGAAAGAAGCAGTGGTCACATCTTTTGGTGACAGCGGCAGGAAACTACCAGCTCCTTAACTTTCCAAGGGGAAGTTCTCCAACACTAATAGATGAACTTAATTTGTAAAGAATTTGGGAGAGCTAACACAGCACCAGAGAAGTCCTGCTTTTTATAGTTTCAGAAAAGACAAATGATCCTTTTCCATTAGAAGCTGGTTCAAAGACTGTTAGGATGTTGATAAAATAATACTATAGCTTCTCAAAGGAATTTGATTTCATTCTGGTTTTAAAAGAAACAAGTGTTTTATGATATTGGCTCTGCCTATATTGACCAGTTTTCAATCTGTTTAAATCCTCAGATCAACACCAACTTTTTTCAGCCCAGTAGAATTTGGTTAACCACCAGGCTGCAAAGAAACATTAGATGTTACTGAGGGTTTTTGACACATTTGCAGAGGATTCAAAAACAAGCACTGAATTGCACAGGGGCAGGTCAGATATGCAGACAAATTTAACCACCTGCAGAAATACATTCTTGTTTTCAAAAAAGTTACAGCCAAATACAAGTCTACATCTCCATGGAAAAAGATGATGACTGGAGACTGTCCTTTGGGATAGTTCCTAAAATAGTGGACAAAAAGGCTGAATAAAATGCCATGGTAGGAACACATTCTCTCTCTGAAGTGAGATGAATTTGGATAAGAACGAAGGTACGTATTTTTTACCATGGATTCCCTACTGTTATTTACAGCACCCAAAGAAATCAGCTGTTCTTAACTGTGCCAACTATGAACTTGGCTTTCATGCCTACCTGGGGTACAGTAAAATTATTCACCCCCAGAAAAGACATTATCAGAAACTAGGGCATAACGATATGAGGCAGAGAGATATTTTTCTCTTTTTGTTTTGTTTTGTTGTTGTTTTGTGGCCCTTGGGGACTGAGTGACAGAGGTGTAGAAGGAGATTCACCATAGGTAACTGTCCTAGTCAGTGCGCAAGAAAAAACATGTTGAATTTCTGGATGAGAAAGTCAGGAAAGATGCAACTTCTTTTGCCTTCACAAATTCTACAATTGGAAAGGAAAAGTCCTTGCATTTTGCCTTCCAATTAGTCTAGTGGAAAAAAAATAGTCCTACAAAATTGCAAAAGCAGCATGAGAATCGCACTGCCTTGGTCATCCATTGCTGGCCTTACTCAAGAAGAAATTGGCTGTTTGGGAAAACCCTGAGGAACTTGGGACGCTTTGCTGCTGACTACAGACCAGTTACACAGATCTGTGACATGGGTCTCATTGTCACACGCGCCCCACCCTACCCCATTCCCACTGAGAGCTACGAACACTGCAGGCGCCCACCACCCCAGAAAATCCGGCACTCTGTATCTGGACAGCAATGCCTGTGGGCTTTTTACGTCTTTTTCTTGTAATAAACAGGCAATGATGAATGCAATGAAAGATGTGCTAGAGCAGAGTTGTGTCAGAAAACAAGGCACCAGAGCCAGTCTGGACAAGAATGAAGTGGCTGACCTACTGCAAACACACAGATCTTCATTAAAGTCAGCCACTGTGCCAAATAATTCAAGAGCAAATTCTTGTTATAAAACTATTTTTCAAAGTCTTTACAGTTGTCAAAAGATACTTGCAGAGCAGTAAGTTTTCTTTCTTTAACTTGATCAACTACTTGAAGTTAAAGATAGTCCTACAAAGTATCTACAACAGCAGCCTCTGAGATTTCCCAGAAGAAATGCAGATGTCCATGTAGCACATTCACGTCTCCTGACTACAACATGCTTTTCTGTAACTTTCCATAGCCCTGGCAGTAGCCTCTGTACTGCCAAGGGTCTGGACATCTGGCTGAAACCCAGTGGTCCAGAAGGTGATGCTATAGCACGAGCTGAATAGATAGAACAAGAGGAAATGGCCTCAAGTTGCACTAGGGGAGATTTAGATTGGATATTAGGAAATTTTTCTATACTGAAAGGGTTGTCGAGCATTGGAACAGGCTGCTCTGGGAAGTGGTTGAGTCACCAATCCTGGAGATATTTAAAAGACATGTAGATGTGGTGCTTAGGGACATGATTTAGTGGTGGACTTGGCAGTGTCAAGTTTACAGTTGGACTCGATGATCTTCAAAGGTCTTTTCCAACAAAAACAATTCTATGATTCTATGGTTCCAGACTGCAAGACAAGCAAGGTAACCAGCTGAGCTAAAATCCATCTCAGAAGAGACCTTTTCCCTCCCCGTGATGGTAGAGAAACATCAGCGGGATCAAAGTTGGATAACTGAACCTAGTCAACTGCATTGACTATCAAAGGTGGTAAAAGCACAAACTCTTTCTTTGGCAGGTACAGATTAATTGAAATGTCTGACCAAAATGCCCAAGTATGACAGACAGAGCCACACCTCATCCATACTTTTCTCCTGCTGATTAGGTAGCAGCAATCTGTGGTTTAGGTTTTTGAGCTGGAGAACTAAATGCAGTGCGAATGCTGAGCAAGACTGTCCATTCAGTTAGACTCCTTTCCTTCCAACATGACTCTCCACCAGCTCCATCAAATTCAGACCAGAATAAAACGGATGTCATTAAATTAGGCTGAATATATTGGTGGCTCTGCTACTTCTTTGGCTGTTGAAATCCCAACATGGGATTTCTCTAGAAACGAAGGAACCATTCAGTTACAGGATTGGGGTCACATCTCCAAGCCCAGTGATGGCAGTACAAGCTGACAGCTGTCATATATTTTCTCTCACCAGCAAAAAAAACCCAACAAACAATTACTAAATCAGCAAAAACTTTACACAACACATGCCACCATTACACCAGCATGAACCCAGAGGCAATCAGGATTGCCTGCCCTCGCCGAGGAAGAGGCGAGAACTCTGTTTGTCTGTGGGGAGAAAGGCGTTTGTCCAAATTACCTTATTTATTCATGGGCTTTCCTTAATAGTAAATGATAAGAATAATAAATCCTGTGGGAGCAATGTAACTAATTCATGCGTGGATGTGCAAATGGGCAATTTGCAAACTAATTGCCCCCACACAATGCACTGTGCAGACAGGTTGTCCCAACACTGGCTCTGCGTACTTTTTGTACGTGGCGGCTGCCTGGTAAGAGGCGGTTGAAATGCTTTCTGGGCAGACAATGGGCTTGCTCAAGTGTGCAACTATTTCGGAGGGAAGCTATCCCGCCCACCCCGGGTGGCGAAGGTTTGTTCTGCCTGTGTCCAGCTGCCGTGTCCTGCCAGGAAAATACAGGGGCCATGTGCAGGACAAAACAGTTTTGCCTTATTGCCTCTGCTGGCTCGGAAGGACGCAGAGAACATCAGCAGCATATGGGCCTCGAGGGATTTCAGGCACTTGACAAACATTATATGCTTCATAACAAAACAACAATATTTCAGTACTTAGATCAACCAAATAACTAAATTAAATTCCCTAGACGGTGAGGGCTGGTATGCTAATTGGCTTGCCTTGTGGATTTTCTATGCGGTGCCCCAAGAAACAGATTGGCCCATTTTTCAGGCAACTGATTGTTAATTAGAGTAATGAATAGCAGGCTGGAGGGGCCGATCACTTCGCTTGGTAAATTCAAGCCCCCATTATTCATGAGGACAAACTAGAGGTGAAGTGGCTTTCATGGGAGGTGAGCAGACAGGCTGGTGCTAGGTTGACCCAAACACGTTTTTCTTTCCCTTTACGCTGGGAACACAAGGGAAGGTTTAGCACCTGATTCCCCCATCCCTCTGGGATGCTGTGCCCTTCAAACAGCTGAACTGCCCACAAGAAGGGCTTCCCCCATTGACTGCAGAAGGCCAGCTGGCACCTTTATTGAGGAGACCTCTGCAGATCTGCTGCTCTGGCTCCATGGTCCTTAACACAGGCAATGTCTACAGCCTCTGGGCAAATCCTTGGTTTTGCTCCACTTTGCTTCCCTGATGGGTAGCTCTGATGGGCTGGATAGAAGGGCTTGAGGATCAGGAACAGGCTGGTGCAGCCAGGTCAGCAGGACACAGCTCCAAGGCATCTCCCTTCATCATCCCAGCTCCTGGATCCTTAGCTGGCCACACAGCCACTGCTCCTTCCCCTTCCCACTCACTCACCAGCAGTGGTTCTGGTTCCTCACCATCCCAGCTTCCCAAGGTGGTTAGAGGAACACAACTGGGGTGCAGGGAAGGTGAAGCATGGGTTCTTGTCTTGATGCAGAAGACCCAGCTCTCAAGCCAGTACTAGCAAGGATGAAGGCTGTTAACCTTGTTTCCCATCCCACTCTCTCCAATGCCTGGCTTCTATGTCAAAGAGAGTGTGAAAATGCTGAGCCCTCTCTGTTCCCGCAAACTCTGCTGTAAGCCAATCTCTCAGCACCTTCCCGGGGCTTAGCAGCCCTCTTTAGACCAGGCTCCATGGTAGGACACAGGACACCCGCCTGCTCTTCTGAGCAAGCTTCCTCACAACTGCTGTCTGCACCAAGACACGAAGTAATGACTGCCTGAAAACCATGGTCAAACTATTCACCAAAGACTATACTCATTAGAAACGGGTCCCTTTAGGGTATTTCAAGTACTATTCTGCAACTGATGAGCTTTCCAGTTCTTTAGACGAACTAAAAAACAGCTTTTCTAAATTCAGAGTTACCCTACCAAAATAGTTTCATTTGTTAATACATCACCTTCCCAGATAACCACAGCTATACATTCTACTAAAACGCAGCAATTGTTTCAGTTGCTTATCCTCCAACAAACTCCAAAGTGTAGTTTCAGTTTCACGTTGAGCATGAAGGTGGCTCAAATGAGCACGCAGATGCCTAACGTCAAAAGTAATTTCTGAAAGTCTCACTTACAGCATAATTTTTCTGCAGCGTGATATCAAAGTAACCGAGCTCATCTGAAAGACTAAGATCATACTTTGCAAGAGGAGATTTATTTTGATAAATTATGTTAGAAGACAGGTAGGTGACCCCCATTTACTGAGAAAAAATATGGCACAAGAGAAGACACTCTATATTCAAAAGCAGTTAATGGTTTTTGGTGTCTGCATTTCTGGGTGCCTGAGGTGGGTGTTCCAAAAGTCTCAGTCCTCAAAGGGCAGGGAGGCTGGTTTTGGAAAAAAATGTTCTTAAAGTGCCTCAGTTTGAAAAGCAGATATTTCCTGTTTGCTTCTCTGAGTTGATCATATCTATTCATCCAGGCACTTCTGCATTCACCCTGGCATATGAGTGCTCTATAACCAACAGTGAATTTACCACTGGGGCACTAGAAAATATGTTCATTTTATAGGAACTAAACCGCTGAAAATTAGTTTGCTTCTTCAAGGAAGCTTAGAAATACTGGTGAACAGTCCTGCAGCTCCTGAAGCATAAATGATTGAAGGCTAACAACAGGCTGCCACTGATATTTGTCGGTAGTTGGTGCAAAACATGAAAAAAACGGAGAATACTTCTCTTCTTTCAAAGGTGCACGATGATTATTTCACACACAAAACTTTAGGCACCTCCTAACAAATGAGAAGTTCACAGAATTTTAGAGCAGAAAAGTGACTTTCTGGATCATTTTCCCTTAGGAGACTCTAAGCATCCCTCATCAATCTACAGGGTCAGGCAAAAACACATGCAGGACGTGGAGAAGTGCACTCCTCCTCAAAGGGCACTGGGACAGCAGAGCACCTCTGAAAACAGCTCTCAGGGCACAAGAAGTGACATTCAGCCAAGAAGAAAACAACACTGTACTCAGATCTGATGCGGATGTTTAAGCTGGGCATAGTCCTCTGGATTCAGTGCCACATTTTTGAAGGTACCTTGAATTATAGTTAAGGTTTGTTTCTGATGTGTTCCTCTGCAGCTTCTGAGATAAACACAAGAACAGCACCTATGAACAGCTACTTCCATCTCCCTCCATAAAGGTGACATGAAAGGTTCATAGAGCGAAACCCACAAAGCTGTGTCTCAGACCTACCTGGCTTCAGCTCCTCTTGTTGCTCAGGGCAGGCAGCCTAAGAGAAGGCAGTGCTGCCTCAGACAGCACTGTCCCATTGAAATGGGCCTCTAGAGGTAGTTTTTGCCTGTTAAGAGGTAGTTTTTGCCTGTTAATCTGACCCTGCCACATTTTTGTACAATGCAGAAACACGAGCTAGTGACTCCAAGTCAGATTTAATTTGAAGATTGGATACCTTGGGTGATATGTATAGAGGGGAGTTGGCAGCCAACTTTACTTCCATATTTCCATTCCTACACTTATCAAGCAATAGAATATTATTAATGTTAAGGAAGGACAGACACTTTCAGGTTTCTGTTCTTTGCAATTCAAATTGCTTTTAACGTGCTTTGTATGATAGTCATCGAAAATATTGTATTTTTCACAGAGGAAATTCATCATCAAACTAAACAGTGTGAAAATAAGTAATCATGCGAAGATGCAAATCACTGTACAAACCCCACAACCACTGTCTGTAGTCAGCAGTCTAACTGGCAGCTGATTACTCAGGGCATTTTTCGGGATCAGTACTAACTAGGTCTTTATTAATGACCTGGCAAATGGGATGCAATGTACTCCTGGCATGTTTGCACTCTGCACCAAGCTGGAGGGCAGGGCTGCTCTTCAGAGGGACATGGACAGGCTGGAGAAGTGGGCTAACAGGGTCCTCATGAAGTCCAGCAAAGGCACGTGCCAAGTCCTGCCCCAGGACAGACAGAAATCCCCATGCAAGTAGACAGACTGGGTGCTGGCTCCATGGAAAAGCTCCCGGGGGTCAAGCTGACCAGATCACCAGGATGCCCTTGCACCAAAGGCGGCCAGCCATGCCCTGGGCTGTGTTAGCAACAGAGGAGCCAGAAGGAGAGGAGAGAGACCCTACCTCTGCATTCAGCACTTGCTTTTTCAAACTGGAGAAGTGAAGGCGGTGGGGAGAGCTTATTGCTATCTGCAGCTACCTAAAGAAGAGAAGACAAAGCCAGGCCCTTCCCAGAGATCTTCAGTGACAGCACAAGAAGTGACAGGCACAAGCTGGAACATGGCAAGTTCCTATTAGATATCAGGAAACAAATTTCACCTTATGGGTGGTTCAGTCCTAAGACAAGGCCCAGAGAGCCTCCATCCTTGGAGATACTGAAAACTCAACTGGACAACGCCTTGAGCAATCCCATCAAACTTCAAATTCAGCCCTAGTTTGTGCACGGGAACCTCAAGAGGTCGGTCTGATGCTAAATTATTCTAGGTTTCAAATATCATGCCCAAAATGTTTTTTAAAACCAGAGCATTTTTACCAAAAGCTGTTTTTTTTAAACCTTAACATCATACATCACACAGTAACTGCTCTAAAAAGTTCTATAGAAGAGGTTGGGATCAATTTTCTGCAGGGGAAATAGAATGATAAGGTGAGAAAGGACTTTCTTCCCACTCAGAATATTCGCAATTGACTCCAAGATTACGACAAGATCATAAAAATTTTATATTAACAAAAGCCTGGTCAAGGTTTGTCTATTCAGATAGACAAACCTGTGCCACTTGACAATCACTTGCACTAATGAATAATATACATATTTGAACAAATACTTTGTCCACACACTCACTGGTAGAATCTATGTTTTTGACTGCCTGGTAACCCATTCCTAACATGAGACATGGGGAATTTGAATTCCTGAAGTTGTGAACAGTTAAAAAAAGGAACAGAGTTTTTCACTTTATCCATCCATTTTTAATTCAAAACATGCTTCTTGAATGAATTACAGATAATATTCAACACAGTGCTATGTGACAGCCCACAGATGGATGCATTTCTAATGAATTTGGAGAAGTTAAAAGATGCCCTGATAGCAGACATGAAAAAAATCTGGGGAATTCTCCTTAATTAGATTACACTCTGCACACCCTGTCTGTATGAATGAGGACACGGCAGTGGAAACCACCTGACAGCGTTGTTAATACAACTGCTAGGGTTTGTAGGAGCAGACATCTGTTTTAAAGCTATGATCCAAATCTGCCCCTAGAGGCCAAGCAACCAGGCTTTGGACCTCTTTCTAAAATATTAAAAAGCAGAATTCATACTTGCTGGGAGCAGGTGCAATTCCATTGAACTCCAAGGTGTTACTGCTCACTACATTTCAACGTCAGCCTAGAGAGCAAACAGTTCCTGTAGTCTGCAAGTGAGGCACAAGTGCAAGGAGAAATAAGCCCATTAATTATAAAATGTTCAAGTATCAGTAGGGTGTAGTAATGCTGCTTCCCAGCCTAGAACTGTGTTTCAATAGTGACCAAAGTGCAAAGCACACTCAGCTCCTACTTGCTGACCTACAAGTCAAGGGCTTGAAAATTTTCCTGTATTTTCTCCGTCATGCTTAATTTTCTTGCATACAGACATGCACAAGGATACATCCCCTTGCCTAGGAGACTTTTTTTTTCCTATGAAAGCAGAATCAATTCACTTTTTATTGTAATAATCCAAGGTACAGGTCAAATATGGAGGGCACAGACTGGGCAAATCTGGCAATGATCCTCCCATACGTCACTGCAGACAACAGGCACACACCTCCGTATAAATAAATAACCGCTAAGCCACCCCCATTCATGTTTCTAATTAGTGCAACCTATTTAACAAATAGACACATAATATAGGTCAATTATGTAGGTCATGATAAATTTGTGAAGAACTTCAGCCTGTAGGGCACCAAAAAGGCCACGCTGAGGCAGCATTTTCAGAGTTGCAGCTCATTTCTGCACATAGCTTACGAACAGCAGAGACCTGCTTGGCTTTTCTGTTTTGTGGTATGAAAGCCACAATCATGAACAAAAACATCAGTGACATCCCCTGGGAGACAAACCTCTGTGATACGATCACAGGACATGGTGGAGCCTATCTAGCATGTATTCTAGACAAATCCAATGCAAAGCCACTAAGATCATCTATTATACCCTACTATAGAGCAAGAACAAAATATACTTACTTGGCACTATTCTAGAGTGCTTCAGAGTTTGAACTTGTTGCCACACAATATCTTTAGCTTGAGAAAAAAATCTTGTAAGACAAAAAGACATATTACTTCAGATCATACAAATCATTGAAGCATCATTAGAAAAACAAAGACGAAGCTAGAAAAGCAAAGCAGTCAGTGGAGAGCCTAAATGTGAGTATGGCAAAGGCATGTTTTGACCATTACTTCCTCAGAATAGGAGGTTTATGTGATTGTTTTGCCCGCCTGTTGCCCCTCTGAAACTTTTGAACCAGTTACTAGTTTCAGCCACCATTGCCAGAAACATAAATGTCTCAAATAAGTTTAATTTCTATGAGTTTGTCAAAAACCAGTAGGTATCTAGAGGAGATGGAGAAATATCTTATATACGCTTTCTCCATAGGAAAGGAAATGGTACCTCAGCATTTATCTGGGATGTTTGACCATGGCCCTCTGACAGGGACAGGTGCAGCTCTGGAGAAGCCATAATATGTGCCAAGTCCTGCCTTGCTAGAAATTTTGGGAAGGAATGACGGGGAACCACAGTGGAGGGTATCAGAGAGCAGCAGATGCCACATGGGGTTTCAGGAAAATGATGGGACTGTAGAGCAACCTATTCTGCTCAGCAATAAGGGGAGGATGTGGGGATGGAATACCCCAGCAAATGCTAGAGGTGTGTCTTTGCAGCAGGCAGATAAATGGGTTGTGGGAGGCAGATCCACAGGGAAACTGCTGTTCACTGTTTAATTTTTCTGCTAAAGGTCAGCACTAGTATAATGTTTCTGCTGAAGGTCAGCACTTTGTTCTTTGAGATGAAGGAAGAAATTGTATCTTGAATGAGAATTTGAGCCGTAGGTTTAGTTGCTGTTACTTTTCCTTAGTATTTCCAAACTTTTTTTCTTCTTCAGGCAATCCTAACTGGGCCTGCCATGGGACAGGTCTTCTGGCTTCCTGGGTTGCTGTTAGCAGAGGAACTCCAAAATCTTAAAAAGAAATATCTCAGGGAGTGACCTGAGGTACTCTTTGGAGCCTTAAACATGCAATAGCATTAAAAGCACTATCAGTTAAGTGTCTGGGGAGCATCTGGGACCCAGGACACAGCAGGGAACAGAGATGCAGAGCAACAGCACTGTTGGGAGGCTGGTGCCCAAGCACCCGTGAGCTGCTACGCCAGCTTCAGTGGCACCAGCACCAGCTGGGAACAGACTCCGCATTCCTTTGAGCTTCCCAAACCTGTGCTGCTGCCTGGAAGAGCCAGTCCTCAGGCAGGGCAGGGGCAGCAGTATCGACGGAAACACGCTCTGCACAGGGAGCCTTAATTAGCTGTGCAGCTCTCAGAGGGCAGATGTTCAAAACCACAGATGTTCATCCAGGCCCGCATAAGGCAGCCCAAACTCTGCCTCTGCCCATGGGTCCACTGGTGGAACTCCTGTGTGTGTCTCTGAGGGTGTGAGGAGATGGAGCATTTTGTGTAATTGGGCGCATTTGGCTTGCAGAAAACAAAATCTCAATCACGCGCAGTTCCTGGGTGCACTGTCCCAAAAATGCTGACCTTGTATTTATATCTATAATATAATCTTGTTACTGTTCACAATAGTCATCACTAAACTGGTGAAATAGCCTTTTAATGATACAATTTCTCACATTTGTACAATTTGTCTTTGATCACTGTTTATTAATTCTCATCCAGACATCCAATGTAATTGTTCTTATAACACTGGAACAACAGAGACAGTTTCCCAAATAACTGGTTCCCAGTAACCTGCCTTCCAGCTCAGGTATGATATATATAAAACACCAAGCTATCAATCTGAACGTGCACATATAAGTAATGTATTTAATTAATGTGCACTGTAATGTATTTAATTAATGTGCACTGTCAGCAAGTTTGCTGATGACAC
>NW_010341491.1:0-250 GCF_000700745.2 Antrostomus carolinensis
CGGAGCTGCGGGGCCGGGCTCTGAGGTGCGGGGGTTCCCCCAGCCCCGGGCCTGGCCACCCCGTCCCGCTGGAACAAGGGGCAGGTGCTTCCGAGAGACCTCAGATCCCCCCAGTTTAACTTAAAAACGATCGAACGGTTCATATTCACAAGTTTTCCCCCTAAGGAAGATGAAATTGTTTGGTGTGAGGGTGGTGAGCCAGTGTCCCAGGTTGGCCAGAGAAGCTGTGGCTGGGCCTCCCCGGAAGTGT
>NW_010341491.1:285-3516 GCF_000700745.2 Antrostomus carolinensis
CAACCTGGTCTAGTGGAAGGTGTCCCTGCTGCTGGCAGGGGGGGTGGGACTGGGTGAGCTTTAAGGTCCCTCCCAACCCAAACCAGTCTGGGATTCTGTGATTGTTCCCTTTTTCAGTGTCTGCACTGAACATCAAAGCACTTTGTGGCTGGAAACTGTAGGTACACGCAGAAACAACAAAAAAACCTCGTTAGTCAACAAAAAGCACCAGCCCAACAGTGAGCAGGCTTTATTGGTGTTGCTCACATGTTTTTGCAGTTGTTTTTTGAAAGATTTAACTCGTCACCATCCCTCAGCTTCCTCCTGGCACGATGAAGAACAAGAACCATGGTGCTCTCTTCAGACATGAAATATCCTGAGCGGTTGTTTCAGCCGCTGTCTTGGCATTTAACCAGTTTGTTTACAGGTAACCCAATGGAATAAAGCCAAACACAGAATGAGAACTTTTTCCTTAGAAAACTATGGCTTGTGTGATGAGTAACTGCTGTATTCTGAGGGGGTTTGTTTGTTTGTTTGTTCTTAGGTTTGAATATACACACAAGAAACAGTCGGGCGGAGCAGGCCAGTATGGCAAAGTTATAGGTGTTCTCGAGCCCCTGGATGCGGAGGATTACACAAAAATAGAATTTGAAGACAGAACCATTGGCACAAATATTCCAAAACAATTTGTGCCTGCTATTGAAAAGGTAAAAAGCGTTTTGTGTGTGTGCATGACAGAAGAAATACTGATTCTTGTTGTTTTCCTGCTATTCCGTCCACATTTACCATGACTGTCTTGCCCCAGGCAAGGAGGATTTTCCTGTAACTTCAGTGGAAGCAGAATGAAATCAGTGTGGCTTTGCTTAATACCTTACATTCCTAGGTTTTCCACTTAATTTAGAAGCTGCTGTTTGTTTTCTTTGGTGTGTGTGTGTGCTCGCTCTATTTCCACAGCAGTGCCTTGATGCAAAAGTTAGGCTTTCCTTCCCTGCAGGGAAACAATCCTCCTTCTGTTGCATCTGCTTTTTCATGGCCCTCTTCTGCTTTTGGTTGTGGCCACACGATTCTCATCTCTAACCCTGAAATATGTAACCTTTTTTTGTGAGTTCTCTGAGGCCAGTTATGTAGGAAACTGTAATTAAGCTAAATTTCCTGCCTGAATTACCAAATTCTTTTTCATCTTTTCTGCGGGCTTCCTCTGTGTCTGTCTCTCTGTAACTGTATAATTTATCACATCATAGTGCTTTAAGTAGTACCTACCATGATCTTTGAATTCCTACAATAATGGATCAACCTAAAATAATTCCTTCAATATTCTATGATGCAACACTTAAAGATTTTTACCAAATTCTGGGAAAAAACATGCATTCTGAAAAGAATCTTGTTCTTCACTCAAGTGGTCAGAGTAGTTCTTTCCACATGGAGCATTATTTCAGTTTTTGATCATACAGTCCCTGGAAGAGCAAAATCCTGAGTATGTTTCTTTTTCTTGTCTTGTTACATGATTTCTATTTCTTTAAAAAATATCAGTGTCAAACTGAGGTGCCAAAGAATAATAGTATAAAGTTTTCAAATGCTTGGGAATGAAAAGTTTTCCCCACTGTTATTTTCTTCTATTCTCTTATCAAGCAAGAAGGTCCATTGGGTAGATAAGAGATTGCTGTTAAAAATTGTGAAAGGAGGGGGGTTTTTTGTGATTGTGGTTTTGCTTTTTAAGTTTAATGTCTTTTCTAGGCTGTTGTTAATGCTACTCTTTTTTTTAAGCTTCGTTTTGATCTACAACCTACTCACTTGGAGATGTTCTTTGACAGGGATTCCGAGAAGCATGTGAAAAGGGTCTAGTGTCAGGGCACAGGATATCTGGAGTCCGGTTCGTCCTCGATGACGGTGCACATCACATGGTGGACTCGAATGAAATCTCATTTATCAGAGCAGGAGAAGGAGCCCTAAAGCAAGGTATAAAGCCAGTCGTTTGAACGTGTAGTCCTGTGGCTTCTTCATTGTTGGAGCGACATTTAACGACCTCCTTTCTATGGGTCCGTTTGTGGCCTGGTGTATCCACACATACATTCAAAGTTTTGCTGGTTGTGTAGAGCAGAATATATAGAATCACAGCCTGGTTTGGGTGGGAAGGGACCATTCAAGGGCATCTAGTCCAACCCCCCTGCAGTGAGCAGGGACATCTCCAACCGGATCAGGTTACTCAGAGCCCCGTCCAACCTGATCTCAAACATTTCCAGGGATGGGGCTTCTACCACCTCTCTGGGCAACCTGGGTCAGGGTCTCACCACCCTCAGTGTAAACAATTTCTTCCTTCTATCTACTCTAAATCTCCCCTCTTTTAGTTTAAAACCATTTCCCCTTGTCCCATCACTACAGGCCCTGCTGAAAAGTCTGTCCCCATCTTTCTTGTAGGTCCTTTCAAGTATTGAAAGGTGCAATAAGGTCTCCCAGATCCTTCTCTTCTCCAGGCTGAACAGCCCCAACTCTCTCAGCCTGTCCTCATAGGAGATTCCTCTGAGCTTTCTCTGGGATCTCTTCCTCCCCATATGCAAGACTTTATAGAAATTTTGAGGGAGGCACAGTAATTCCCTTAGCTGCATGACGGAAATCCCATTTTCCTAGAACAGATTAAAGAAACACCAACAGTTTCATCCTTACACAGGTGTGAAAAGAACATTTTATCAAACTGCGTGCCTGCCAGCGTTACAGTCTCAAGAATAAAAGGCAGGGGAACTGGAATTCCACATAGGTGATTGTTGTTTTCCCCCACTGGTGTAGGAAACACGTAGCTCTAAACATAAACCACTTTGCTGTGCATTGGGGTATCTCCATGTACCAGGATTGTTCTTTGCCGTTTGATTATGAAGTTGTTTTTGTGCAGCTATGCAAAACGCCGCTGTGCGCATCCTGGAGCCCATTATGGCAGTGGAGGTGATGGCACCCACGGAATTCCAGGGAGCTGTGATAGCTGGGATTAATCGCCGCCACGGAGTCATCACAGGACAAGATGGCACAGAGGGTTACTTCACTCTCTATGCTGAGGTTTGTGTTCTTCACTCGTTCCTGACCTTTTCCTGCTTCACTTTTTGATTCTGTTACTGTTTTACTCACTGATTAATCTGCGTAAACTTGTAGGCAGGTTTTTTGGTGGGTGAACATAACGTTGGTTTTTCAGTGGGTAACAACAACATCAATTTTCACCTCTTAATAAATCTGTTTTACTCCGGAGAAGCTGAACATGAGGCGGCA
>NW_010341492.1:0-7040 GCF_000700745.2 Antrostomus carolinensis
TCCAGCCACTCTGCCCCAAGCCTGTAGTGTTCTGTGGGGTTGTTGTTACCGAAGTGCAGGACCCATCACTTGGTCTTGTTAAACCTCATACAACTGTCCCCAGCCCATCAATCCAACCCATCCAGATCCCTCTGCAGAGCCTTCCTAACCTCCAGCAGATCAACACTCCCACCCAGCTTGGGATTGTCTGCAAACTGACTGAGGGTGCACTCCTTAGGGAAAAAAAATACGTATTTGATAACATGGGCAGAAAATCGGGTTTTAAAGAGAAGTTACTTCTACATGGGCATTTGCTGTTTGTTTAGTTTTTAAAATTAAGATTCTTCAGGTATAATTTGGAATAACTGGCAGCTACCTCTGTTTTGTTGTTTGCTTTTTTCTATTCTGAGAAAGAACTATGTCAGTGTGACTGGCTTCAGTTAGGTTGTTACTGCAGTTGGTAGAAGTCTGGGAGATGCTGGTGGCTGGACTCCCATCCTCTCTTCTGTTTCTCGTTGCTCATAGCTTCACTGTCCCTTGGGTGTGATGAACAAGGTGAAGCAGTTTACAGGTGATCTGGAAAGGTGGAGTTTTTTATGTTTTCTTGGTCAGGTTAGTTTTCAGCCAGATCAGTTCTCTGCTGGTTCACCACACAGCCTATAAATGCCAGTACTGGTGAAAGGAGGATGACAAGAGTGAGTGGTCAAGGGAATAGTGCTATTTCTTTTGGCACCAGGCTGAATTTAAGCTCATTTTAAGTCTAAAGAAAACTAGGACCCCAGGAAACCATATGAAATTCATGTCAATCTGTTGCATGCTCAAATGCAGAAAGGTGCAACCCCATGGGATGCTACTCATGAATTAAAACCAGCCTTACTCTGCAGCACTGGGTATAATGAGTGGCATCACGGTGATAATCTGTTGCAACACAAGATGTGAAGGCAAAGCCAAGGCCAATAGGGAAATGCAACACTGGAGCTGGAATAAGTTTTGCAAAATCAAGATCTCTGATCCAGTGGAAACCTTCAAACAGTAAAGGTTTGGATATTGTAAAGCCTATAACCCAAGTGTGGTGGTGGGTGATCCTGTTAACATATTTAGACAAGAACTAGTACAGCAGGCTCTTCAGATGGCTGTTTGGAACCTTTAATGTGTAATTTTATCACATTACTTACTTTTAAAAAATGATATTTTTCCCAGAAAATACTGCTTTTTGCTTTAGTAACTATTATTTTTATCAAGCTGGTGCAGCTTGTCTTACAGCAATACTCTAAGTTTCTTTTCTCGAAGGTGCTGAGCGCTATCAGCTCCTCTTGCCTTCAGCTGACTTACACATATTAAGCCTGTGAATGATAACTCACCTTCGTGTCAGTTCATGTTTGTTTGATGAGCTCATGGAAGTGTAAGTCTGGTAGAATGGAAGGGATGGATAAACACTGAAAAGCATTCATTGTTTTACTGTTTTCTTTGGAAGGTTTTAATAGCAGGGTGTTCATGAGGGTTCTGGAAATCTCTCTTGCGTAGGCTTTGTTTGCCTTGAAGAAAAATGCTCAGTGAAGCTGATTTCAAGTGGGCTAAGTGGAAAATTCCATTGTTCAATCTTCTCTTCCCTCCCCCCCCCAGTAATTTCTTTGTCTTTCTAGAGGAAAGTTACTGGAATGTGGCCTGATAGGGACACAGAATATTCACCGGCTCACTGTAAATAGGAACCATACAGAGACATCCCAGTGTTTCTCTAAATTGGTGTAGGAGGTGCAACAAACGAGCCAGTTTGCATGGAGAGCTTGATGTACTAAGTATAATATTTATATATTTGCAAAATATTTGGTGTGGCTTTGTCCTATTTCTGAAATTAATATGTGTTGACATCTTACTGTATTATTTTGGGGCCAAAGTGATGAGTTGCTCTGTTTGTTTATGGATTGTAACTTTTGGCAAAACTTTAAAAGTCCTGAACTTTATGATTTTAGGTTATATTTTCCCCAGTCTAATTCCTTCACTAATAATGCCTCTTTGTCTCGTTACATTTGGACACCAGAACCCACACAAAAGTCTGTTTTGCATGGCTTGTGCAGTCACAGCAGGGAAGCTGATCATAACTGCATCACAAGCTGGTGAGAGTGCCAGTACTGGCCACATCTTCCTGCCTGCCCCATTCTACCAACCCACGTCTCACCGTGAGTTCTCTTCAGAGACCAACCTTTAGCCACCCTGTAGTAGTATCTTGGCCATGCCAGTCAAGTGAGATGCAAACCTCTTTCCATTTTTTTTCCTTCAGTCTAATTTGCACCCTTCATTAGTATAAAAATTTTGATGTAAAATTATTTATCTGTTGACAATGAATTCTGTGTATTACCGTGATTCTTATTTTTATAAAACTTTTGCTTCCAGCTTAGTGGTAGATGACAGATAAGCTGCTGAATATATTTTATGCCCTCTCTCTTTAGGCCTTTCTTTAGGCTGAAAGTTTGAGTTCTGTAGGATTCTTAAAGCCTAGTATCTAGCTCCTTAGTCCAACATTTCTGTTACAAAATTTTCCAAAACCTCTTGAAGATTGGCATTGCTTTCTCATAACTATAGGCCTCATTTTCCACCTGTTATACTCCATGCCCACTTTAATTTGTAGAGCCATTTTCTTTTGGTCTGAAACTACAAATGCCTCTATTTTGAAAGGAATAGTTGAGCAGAGCTCTTCACCACCACAGCTCCTCACCAACACATTCCTCATCTGGCCTCCCTCATCCACTAGCACATTAATCTGTGTCGTCCTGTTGACCAAGATTATTTGGAAACAAGTCGTTAAGCGGTCAGCCCTGTGGTAAGAGTTTCCTTGTACTGAGTTAGCTATTTGGGGCTGGATAGGTATTTTAAGGGTATGGTTTTGTCTTGTATTTCCCTTGAGAAACATAGTTTGTACCACAGCAAGATGCCTCTAGACCTATGTAGCTTGTTCAGCTGCCTCTAAGGAATTAGCTGTATTTGCATAAAACGAATTGCTTTGGTCCCCTCACTCCAAAAAGGACTTCCAAACCAAAATGATTCTATGATTCTATGACATATGTTTTGGGATAATAATTTTTAAAATACCAGCAAAGCATACAGTAGACACCCTTATCTTCTGTAACTGTAACAAAAACTAACGTGTACTTACCCAGAACAGAAAGGGCAAAATCCTTCCTCGCTTCTCCCGCAGCATTGGTCACTACACAGGTGTACTGACCTTCATCTGCTACGCTCGTGTGTGTCAAACGGAGCGTTCTGCCCCCTAAGGAGAAAGCCAAAAAACATACAGTCATTAAAGTCCTGCTGCAACCAAGATGCTCCCAAACTGTGCTAACTCCTTTTTTTCCAATGTTTTGGTTAAATGTACAGTTGTAATTTTTTTAATGTGGTCTATTTTTTAAAGTGCTTTCTTTTGTTGAACAAACCATAACAGAAAGTGACTGACCTTACTCCTATTCCCATCATTTCTGTATGTTTGCTCAGACCCTGAGCTCCTCAGTGCTTTTAGATCTGTGCTTAAAACTGATGATACTATTCTTTCTAGTCAGTAACTTCCAAACTACCCTGACACATCCCTTCCTTTTTTTTTTTTCCTCCAGAAATTACATTTAAGAGAACTTTGAGGCAATCAGACATTTTCTAAGCATTTTTGGAGGAACTCAGAGACCAGCTGAAACAATCACTGCAAACTTTGAGACACACCTGAAGAGTTTGAGCAAAGAAAATCAAACCTGCTCCACACAGGTCACTCCAACTACGTGCAGGGGTGCAGTGCACATGTAATTCACTGACCATGTGGCAGGAACACTGTGTTTGCACTATGCAGGATTTGTACATGTACTTCTGCACAGGGAATTTTGCACACAGTGTCTCAAGTAGGATGTTTGTTCACACGAGTACTTTGCTATATTGAGAATCTAGATGACTATCCAGGAAAAATAATCAAGCCTTATCAGAGGGGGGCTGTGTGTGTACACATAAAAATAAGTTTATCTTTATAAACACATATAAACACCCCATAAAGGTATTTTCACGTGTACAGATAAGGAATAAAAATTCCCATCCTCTCTTCTAGCATTTGGATTAATTGTGACATCAATAATAATAACAGGTGACAACTCTACTGGTTTACAAATAATGCTTTAAAGTAACATATTTCTCATAACCCTATAGCAAGGCAGTTGTCAGAACACAGCCACGCAGGCAGGCCAGTGTGAAAGGAAGAATTGCAAATATGTTTGACCAAAGCACCAAGAATATCCCCGCTTTGCCCTAGCACAATAATTTCTCTTTGCTTCCTTCTTGGCAGAGGAACAGCAAAACAAACATCAGTGAGCATTTAAGTGTGAAAACAAACGCAGTGGCCATCCCTCAGCCTCTTCCAGCGTCTCGTTAGCAGCTCTCTCATCAGCAATCATTAACATCACATCTGAACTGTGCATTCCTGAACCACAGGGGCTCAGCACTGGGATAGGTCCTGGTGTGTAGCTGGGCCAGAGCTGGTTGTGTTCAGCAGCTGGAACGGTGCTGGGGTTTGGGTTCAGCTGGGATTTGTTAGGAGAGAAACGCTGAGAACATCCCCATGTTGCATTTGTGTCCCTGGCACTGAAGGACTTTGTGTTTTATTAGTCTACAAATGCAAGATCTCAGAGGGACGAGGAATATTTAAATTAATGAGCTAAATTGGCATTTAGATATGCCAACTAGAAAGTGTCTAGAGGAGGCCACAAAATTGGTGAAGGGTTATCTCACCCTACAAGTGTCCTTCCCCTTGCCCCTCAATTCTCTCCCCTATCCCCTAGGCAGGCAGTGAGCAAATGGCTGTGCCTGGCTGCTAGCCCAGTGCCAGCCCAGTGCTAGCCACCACAGGATATAACCCTGAAATTTATGTTCCTGGTCATGGGCTTTGAAGAATGAAACTACTGACCTGCTTGATGGATGTGCCTCTGACCAAGGAATCCTACCTGCTGGAGGGGGTACTAGGAGACTGAGGAAGGCTCAGGTTCTGCAGACTCCTGTCACCCTGATCCTTTCTCCCATCCACATCCTGAACAAAGCCACATAAGAAGCAAAAGAAAGCAGATACTGGCCCGCAGGAGACTGTAACTTTCTACAGTATCACACACTTGCACACCCAGGGCTCCAGTGCTAAGGCAGGATATGATTTTCTACATTTAGCTAAAACTTAACAAAAGCTTTTCTCATTCCTAAAGCTAGTAATGCAGCTTAACACACGGTCTGCAAGGAAAGCAGAGGATACATGGGGGAATTTCTTTTTTCTTTTTCCTATAGGATGTAGGAAGCATCATTAAAAGATTCAAAGTTGTCAGCAGTGTGTCCACACATTGAAATCACCTGCAATGCCAAGTATGTTTTCAATCAACAGAATGAAAATCTTGCTTTGGCAAAGTATTTTACCTCTTAAATTAGTCAAAGGGGGGGATTTGTTGTTGGGTTTTGTTTTTCACAGCTGTACAAGCACAAATAAAGTTCCAAATGCCAGGTTGGTTACAGCTCACTACCACAACGTGTAGTTTTGTAAAGAACTGCACAAAAGCAGAAGGTTTGCTGGAAAACAAAGCAGTGAGTCCTGGCCTGCTTCCCCACTCCCACTGCAGCTAACATTCAGAGACAACAAACATCTTTTTGTCTCTCACCCTTCCTGACTCGGCAATCCGGGCGGTGATAGTAGTGTGGGTGTGGAAATCAACAGACAGAAGAGAAACAAGCAAGCCCAAAACAAACTATTTTTGTTGATGGCAACTCCACACACAAAGGAATGCATACCAACTCAGACAGTCAGATTTATACCGGATAGTAATCACACACCCACTCCTTTTTCCACGCACCATACGTGAAAATGGGAAAGCAGAAGGCAGGACTACCTGTGTAATGTTAAACACTCCATGAATTTAAAAAATCCTGAAAAATTGCAGCTTCAAACCCACTCTTAGCTAAGCTTCTGAACACCTCTCGGTTCCTTTACCTGTCTGATAAGTTTTCTCCTGTTCATGCTGTAGGATGGCTTGGCTTTGCATGGTGACTATGTCAGAGTATTAAAAATTTACTCAAAACTCATTTTCATGAGATTTCTAGCTGTGAGTGGCATACCCAAGATCAAAGAAACATCTCGGTTGTCATCTATACATCTCAGTCGTAACCAGATACTTAATTACTCCAACACACTCCACAAAGCTGATCCCCAGATAAATTAAGTCCATACAAAACCTATCCCCTGCTCGGTAGGCATTTTCCATTTGTAATCTCAAGGGCTGTAAACTCAATTTCCTATGGCAAACACAAAGCTTTAACATCACTGCAGCTGCCAGTCAAGTACTCTCACCTCCCTATGGTATTGCAGGAAGATGGTTTACAGGAACAAGTACTGAGCTCTTTCTATTTCAGACACCTCTGTCAATCACCACTGTCATAAAAAGGCAGCTGAACTAGTTCTTTGTAGGTTATTGCAGCTTGAAAATTGAGATCCCTGATGAATTGGATCTGTTCTCTGCTTGCCTAATGTAAGTTTCTCCAGATCCCTTGGGCTAGGCTTCTTGCTAATGCAGCATTCTGTGCTGTCTTTGACTGATCACCTAATTGCCGCTTTTATTAGATGACATGCTGGAGATCAGAGGCAGTTAGCTCCAAGGTCAGGAAGTATTTGCACACATTAATTTCTGAGGCTCACGAACAGGTTTCCCTTTGTTTTTATATACAGACCCACAGAAATGAAAGATGGGTTTTCTTTATTGTCACAGGTATTCATTCTCTCAAAGACTTTTTTGTCTTTTAAGGGTAAAATAACTATGAAGAGGTAGAGAAAACGAATCAGATGAGAAGCTAATGCAGTGTAAGCAGCGGCACCAACAAAGCAAGATGTTCCCATCTGATGTATTTCTGGAAATAAGCATTGGACTAACATGCACTAACAGCCAGAATAATGGCTTATTCCATGTCACAGACCGAAGAGGTACCAGGCCCTTGGCCCACACACATGAGGTCTGGTAACAACTTTAACAGTTTAACTACTCACCAGCGCTCCAGCCAGTCTGACCCCA
>NW_010341493.1:0-6279 GCF_000700745.2 Antrostomus carolinensis
GCTTGTCTTCCCTCCCAAATAAACTCTTTATCCTCTGCAAATTGCAACCTGGAAGAAAAAGATGAGGTCTGTGGCTTGTGTGCTGTGTGCCTTGAGAGACAGGTGGGGTGTTCAGGTGGGGAAAGGAGGATGCAGCCCCCCCCAAAACCATCCTTGCACTGTGGAGCTTCATCAACCCATCTCCAGATAACGTGCATGTCCTGTTGCTTTCAGCACTTCCCCCCCCTCCCCGACACATCCAGACAACCCTGATTTGTACTGGTCTGGTTTACACTTTTTTTTTTTCATCTTTTTTTTTTTTCATCTTTTTTTCATCTTTTTTTATCTTTTTTTCATTTTTTTTCATCTTTTTAAAAATTCTTTTTCATTTTTTTCATCTTTTTAAAATCTTTTTTTTAATCTCTTTTCATCCTTTTTAAAATATTTTTTTCCTCTCTTTTTATAATTTTTCATCTTTTTTCATCTTTTTTCATTTTTTTCAGTTTTTAAAATAATTTTTCATCTTTTTTTAATATTTTTTCATTTTTAAATCTTTTTTCATCTTTTTTATCTTTTTTAATCTTTTTTTCATTTTTTAATCTTATTTTAATCTTTTTTATCTATTTTTCATCCTTTTAAAATATTTTTTCATCTTTTCTTATCTTTTTTCATCTTTTTTTCATCTTTTTTCATTTTTTTCATTTTTTTAAATCTTTTTTCATCTTTTTTAAATCTTTTTTCATTTTTTTCATCTTTTTAAATCTTTTTTTATTATTTTCATCTTTTTAAATATTTTTTTATCTTTTTATCTTTTTTCATCTTTTTTCATCTTTTTTTCATTTTTTAAAATCTTTTTTCATTTTTTTAATATTTTTTTTCATTTTTTTATCTTCTTTCATCTTTTTAATCTTTTTTTATCTTTTCTCATTTTTTAATCTTTTTAAATCTTTTTCATTTTTTCATATTTTTTAATTTTTTCATCTTTTTTCATCCTTTTTTAAATCTTTTTTCATTTTTTTATCTTTTTTCATCTTTTTTAATCTTTTTTCATTTTTTCATCTTTTTTCATTTTTTTATCTTTTTTCATCTTTTTTCATTTTTTTATCTTTTTTAATCTTTTTTAATCTTTTTTTCAACTTTTTAAATCTTTTTTTAAATCTTTTTTCATTTTTTTCATCTTTTTTAATCTTTTTTTCATCTTTTTTAATCTTTTTTAATATTTTTCATCTTTTTTATCTTTTTCATCTTTTTTCATCCTTTTTTTAATCTTTTTTTTCATTTTTTTATCTTTTTTCATCTTTTTTCATTTTTTTATCTTTTTTCATCTTTTTTTAAATCTTTTTTTAATCTTTTTTTCATTTTTTTATCTTTTTTCATCTTTTTTTCATCTTTTTTCATCTTTTTAAATATTTTTCATCTTTTTAAATATTTTTCATCTTTTTTATCTTTTTCATCTTTTTTTATCTTTTTCATTTTTTTCATTTTTTTAAACCTTTTTTCATCCTTTTTTAAATCTTTTTTTTTTCCATCTTTTTTTTTTTTTTTTTTTTTTGAGTTGTTTATGCTTTAGAGACAAACAAAATCTGCTTTTGTTTACTGGACAAGTATGCTTTATTTTCCCATCATCCAGCATCTGGCGTTTGTAAAATACAAGACAAATCTTTCCAACAACAAAAAGAAAACAAACCCCAAAACCAACCAGCCTGAGTGTGCCTGGCCAGGAGCTCACGTGCACCACGATCTTTAGCCTAAAAAGGTATTAAAATTAAATATCCTAAAATTAAATAAATAATAAATATCCTAAAATTAAAAGGTATTAAAATTTAATATCCTAAAAAGGTATTAAAACATCCAAATCCTGAAAGTGCTGGTGAAACACTCTGCACGTGGCAGGAAAAATGCTAGAAATTCCCATTTCCATGAAATTCCCATATTAAATGTGTGTGTAGCAAAGGCTGTGAGATACCTACCACCAGTAAGGCTTGGTCTAAAGCTTTGGGCAAGGAAGGAGAAGTGGTTCCTACCTGTAGATTCCACAGGAACAAGCATCTCCAAATATTTTCTTAGGATGCTCCTGTCGTGAGGAAGTCGGAGAGAAAAATCAAGCTCAGATGGGTGAGATGGAGTAGGACAGCTGTTGACTTTGATTGATGGCCTTGGCCATCACCCAGAAGGATGATGTATGATCTTCACACAGTCCATTCCTCAAAGACCATCACCCAGAAGGATGATGTATGATCTACACATGGTCCATTCCTCATGGCACAGGCTTTCTTTGAGCTTTCCAGACATACCAGGTTGAGGTGATCCTTGCAGACACGGCGTGAAGGATGATGTATGATCTACACACAGTCCATTCCTCAAAGACCATCACCCAGAAGGATGATGTATGATCTACACATGGTCCATTCCTCATGGCACAGGCTTTCTTTGAGCTTTCCAGACATACCAGGTTGAGGTGATCCTTGCAGACACGGCGTTTTTCTCTGATGGCATCTTTCCACCATCATCTAAAAGCTGCTTAGGGAATTTTGGAAGCTGGTTTCCAGCCATGATTTCACTTGGCCAACTCTACACTCGCCTTTCATTTTAATAAATTTGGTGACATTTATTTATTTCATGATTTGCAAAGCTGGGGGTCTGCGTTTGCTCAGAGCAAATGAGAGTTGAAGGATGGGAACATGCCTTCAGAAATTAGAAATTAAATGAAGAAATGGCTTGAAAAGCACCGAGCGCTGTTGGCTCCATGTCACGGTGTCACTTAGGGCATCAGCAGCTGCGGTACGGGCTGGAGGCACGGAAGGTGAAGGAGGCACAGGGAGTGGGGTGGGTTATTTTTGGGGTGTTTCTGGCCTTTCTCAGCCTGTTTTTTGCTTGTAGTTGGAATATAAGAAATACATAGAATCCCAGACTGGTTTGGATTGGAAGGGACCTTCAAGCTCATCCAGTTCCAACCCCCCTGCCATCAGCAGGGACACCTTCCACTAGACCAGGTTGCTCAAAGCCTCATCCAACCTAGCCTTCAACATTCATCTCTTGTTTCATTTCCCACAAAACACAGTTTTTACCAACGAGTCTTAATTTTGGAAAATTTCAACAACTGAGCATTTCAGGTGTAATCACTGAGCGTCACTATGTCAGCAGCTTCTGAAAGTTGGTGGGTTTTTATATGTATTTCATAGAATCACAGGGGTTGGAAAAGCCCTTTAAGATCATCGAGTCCAACCATAAACCCAACACCATCAATCCCATCTCTAATCCCTCATCCCATATATATCTCATTCCATACTTTGATCATATCAGTGTTATTCCAGGACAGTGTCTGTAGTGGAAAATCTTGTGGTGCAATAGACGCAATATTTAATTTAATTTATTATTTTATTTTCATTTTCATTTTCAAATCTCTCAAAGTAGCTGCAGCTCGGTCTGGATTGGGACATCCATCAAATTAATTTGTTTAAATTCATTATTGTTTCAAACGAGAGCTGTTTTGCTTTGTTCCCTATTGTCCTAGGATGATGGATGCTGTAGTAGATACTAAACACATTTCCAGGGGTTGCTTGGACATCACGGAGATTCCAAGACAGACGCTCTGAAGAGCAGTCCAGGACATATTGATGTGGTGCCATCTTGCCCAGATGACCAATGAAGCCTCAGTCATGTGTTCTACCTGGTGGCACTTCTGAGCATCACTTCATTGCTGGGCAGTGGTAGGTAGGATGAAGCTGCTGGGCCATGGAAGGCCTGGCTCAGCCTTGAGATGCTGCAAAGCTTTTGTGGCTGTGGACATCTTCCTCGCATCTCAACACCACCCTGGCACCTGGACATGCACCTCCAGATAATTTATGTCAAGCTGGAGAGGAATTTTTGCTTTATAATAAGTGTATTGTAAGACTTCCTGTGGTTTAAAGGTGTTCAAGTCCTCACCTTCATCAAAGCAACCAATGAAGTCTCCTATAAATACTGTCTCAGAAAGCAGACGTTTCCGGTTACCCTCACCCCACCCCTAAGATCAGTTCCTATAATTACCAACCTTCTTTAGTGCAAACTTTCTTAAAGGCATCAAAGCAGAGCTTCTTCTCTGCCTTAGTTGGCGACTGCCACCAGCCTGGAGTTGGGTCATCTTGGGCTTGGTGGACTTGGCAGTGTTAGGTTTATGGTCAGACTCGATGATCTTGAAGGTCTTTTCCAACCTAAATGATTCTGTGACTCTTTTTTGTCATAGAATCACAGGATAGTTTGGTTGGAAAAGATCATTACAATCATCTAGTCCAACCATAACCCCAGCATTGCCAAGTTCACCACTAAAACATGTCCCCAAGCATCACATCTACATGTCCTTTAAATCCCTCCAAGGATGGTGACTCCACCACCTCCCTGGGCAACCTTTTCCAATACTTGACAACCCTTTCAGTGAAGAATTTTTTCCTCATATCCAACCTAAACCTCCCCTGGTGCAACTTGAGGCCGTTTCCTCTTGTCCTGTCACTTGTTATCTGGGAGAAGAGACCCACACCCACCTGTCTCCACCCTCCTCCAAGGGACTTGGACAGAGCCAGAAGGTCTCCCTTCAGCCTCCTTTTCTCCAGGCTCAACACCCCCAGTTCCCTCAGCCACAAGGGAACTCAGCACACTTGTGCTCCAGACCCTTCCCCAGCGCCGTTGCCCTTCTCTGGACACGCTCCAGCATCTCAATGTCCATGACTTCACACGTGGCAGCTGCTCTTAACCTGCCTGCTGCAACATCTCCGTGACCTTCATGACACACCACCACAGTGTCCTGTCCCAATCACCCATCATTCACACCAGAACTGTAACCTAAAGGCCATCTGTGAAATCTGAAAGTTAAGAATTATTTTTAACTCAGTAGCCTGAGACAACGTCTGGTCCCTCTCGCTGGAAGTCATTCTTGCTGGGTGTTCAGTGAACTTTGGGTTTAGTCCATAAACTTTCAGTTTACTGATAACCCAAAATATTTCATGCCTCGTAGACTATGAATGATGCAAAGATGTCAAGGAAACCCGTTGTGCCAACGCAAACAACTCGAGGAAGCTTTGCTGTTCCCATCACTGGTGGAACCTTGTTCCAACCTTGTTCCTCTTCACTCTCTGTATGTGTCCATCCATCAAGGGAGGCCAGATAAATATGAGTCCCATCATGCTATGATGTCCAAAGACAAAAAAAATATATATATATATATTTTTTAAATAGGAGAGTTAAAGGTTATTTGTGCATTCAGACTTCTGAGAGGAGCTCTGTGCTGCTTGATCTGCTGCAGGTTTGTGTTTGCTTCCCAGCAGAGAGCATTTAACATGTCACGAAAATGTGGTGAGTATGTGTCATTCCACCCTGAACCAGCACAGAACCCGCTGAGCAGCCTTGGCTGGATGTGCTTTCACATGGGATCTTCTACAGGGTGCAATGGGAATATGGACACCACCACCCTGTCGTTTGGAAGACATGATTTAATTGCTGATACATTCATTTCCAAGGCCATGAATGTCATCAGAAGATGAGATGACAAATCAGATGGATCTTGTGTTCTTCCAGAGACCAGCTCTCTTTAAAATGAGATTCAGGCTGCTAGATGGAGCTGACTAAATAGCCCTGACTGCTTGGGTGCCTGTTTGGCCCCTGAGCATTTCAAGTCCAGAGCTCCACTCTTCCCTGTAGCATCTGCTGCTTGTGAGATGTTCTTGATGTTCCTGTCCAAGGTGTGCACTGGTGCATCAGCATCTTCATTTTCAACTGTCTAAAGCTGGATTTTAGGGAGCGACTTTGGCCAAGGGCAGTTAGTGATAAAACAAGGGGTGATGGCTTGAAACTGAAAGAGGTTTAGATGAGATGTGAGGAAGAAATTGTTTGGTGTGAGGGTGGTGAGACAGTGTCCCAGGTTGGCCAGAGAAGCTGTGGCTACTCCTCCCTGGAAGTGTTCTCGGCCAGGCTGGATGAGGCTTTGAGCAACCTGGTCTAGTGGAAGGTGTCCCTGCTGCTGGCAGGGGGGTTGGGACTGGATGAGCTTGAAGGTCCCTTCCAACCCAAACCAGTCTGGGATCCTGTGATTTTTGCCTCCTCTGTAGCCAGCAACAAGACAAGAGAGAGCAATGAGCTACCTGGCTTGACGTGGCCCATGTCCCCTGGGTAGGTACGAGCATGGGAGGTTCTAGACTCATTTTCTTCGTGACTTTGTTTTTTTCCTTCACATCACATTCCTCGTTTCTTCCCAGATTCTCCCCAAGTCCAAGCTGGGTTGCTGTGGGCAAGTGTCATGTCTGCTCCATGTGACTCACTCCCACCAGG
>NW_010341493.1:6324-16209 GCF_000700745.2 Antrostomus carolinensis
CCCTGCAACTGACGTTGGTTTAATCCCACTGGTGGGGTGGGGTGGGGTGGCGGGGGGGAAGGAGAAAGGATTTTTCACCAAACTACCCCAAACTGTTGAAGTCCCCACGTGTTTCAGCCATGACTCACGCTCTCTTAAAACAGAAGTAACCTCTGAAAGGATGGGTCTGAGCCTCCCTTCGTGCAAGTCAACATGGGCCATTGGAGAAACAAAAGCCATTTGGACCAGAAGATTTTCATTAGTTCAGGAATTTAAAAGCCTGGCAGAAAACTGGGCTGGGGCAAACACTGGTTTGTTTTGATGTCTGAGACAGTACTGAGCCTTTTGCTCTTGTTTCTTGAACCCCCTTCCCTCTCCAAGGAACTGTGGATCATGGGTCCTTCAAGCCCACTGTGCTCTGAATGATGATGTTCATACTGGGAGGACAGCAGGTCCCCAAGCTACTCTGAAAGACCTTCAGTGTGACACAACATCATGGGACAGAGATGGCCCCGGGTTTTTTGGGTCTCTGGGTGGATGGATGGCAGGGACACAGCATTTGCTTTTTGGGTACCTCGTGGCTTGTGGGACTTTCATCAAGCTGCAATTTGGCATGAGCCGGTTTCCTCCCAGTGCTGCCAAGATCCAGGAGTTAATTCTTATTCCATGAGAAGGCCAGAGCTTGCATCCAACCAGTTCCCTGGGGTGCAGAGCAAGAAACTCTCTGAGAAATAAACACAGACACAAACAAACACCAGACTTGGCACGCGGCTTCGCAGGCAATGGGAATATCTTTTGAGATTCCTGCCGAGGTAATTGGACTGCAAAGAAGCTCCTCAGCTCTGCTCTTTGGCTCCTGGGGAGGGTCCACTTGCCAAAATGCTTTGTGGTCCCTTGAGCAGTGCCTGGGTTGGACCCTGTGCTTCTGGCCAGTCCATCCCACCCCAGCACTCTCCTTCACGCCTGCTGTGTTCCTCATCTAACCTATTCCCAGGGATATGGATTGCACCTCCTCCCCAGTAAACCCACCCTCTTCTCATGCTTTTTATTCCAACTCTTGATGTTCCTCATGAGAAAGCATCCTTAAATCTCCCTTACATCATCTTAACACCTACTGAGGTTGTCCCTTAGGCACTGGAATGGGCTACCCAGGGAGGTGGTTGAGTCCTCATCCAGTTCCAACCCCCCTGCCAGCAGCAGGGACACCTTCCACTAGACCAGGTTGCTCAAAGCCTCATCCAGCCTGGCCTTCAACACTTCCAGGGAGGAGCAGCCACAGCTTTTCTGGCCAACCTGGGACACTGTCTCACCACCCTCACACCAAACAATTTCTTCCCAAGTGCAGGCAGGACCTAACCAGACCCTGAAAAAAAACCAACCCCAAATCCTTTAATCAGGTTAATTGCATGTGGTTTAAACCATGTTGAAGCTCAATTTGAAGTTCAGTGTTACATTCATGTGCTCCAGGCTGGTGTGGAGAGAGGGGCTTGGATGTGTGGAGGTCAGTGATTTGGGTTCTTGTGAGTTCAGGAAAAAACCCCCCACTTTTTTCATTTCAGCTTACTTAGTTTCCATCTCCGCCTCTTTCGCACCCCTCAAGTTTTCCTTTATGCTTTGGTTTGACCCCAACACAAAGCCTAAGTTTGCTCAGTTTTCAGCTGAAATGAAAACCAACCGAATTTCATCCGATGTGGGTGGTGAGACACTGGCAGAGCCCAATGCCCATGGAGCTGAGTCATTGCAATATTCCTCGCCCCCTCAGATCTTGCACTTGCAGACCAGCAAAACACAAAGTCCTTTGACTTCCAGCAACAACTGAAAACATCGGTGTGTTCTCAGTGTTCTTCTCCTAACCAATCCCAGCTGAACCCAAACCCCAGCGCTGTTCCAGCTGCTGAACAGAACCAGCTCTGGCCCAGCTACACACCAGGACAATCTTGTAGACATGGAGAAAGAACACTTTCAGGATGATAAAGAACATGGTGATGAGAGCTGGGCTACCTCAGCCATCCCCTTCACCACCAGCAGGATTTTCTCCTGCTGCTGCACAGGGGCAGAAGGGCCAAGATACTTCTGCACTGATGAAATGCTGCAGATTCAACTTGAAAAACAGAAGTGCAGAGAAGGCCTGGATCTTGCAGCCAAAGGCTTGAGGACTTTGCTTCAGAAATGCCTCATGATCAGCAGGCACATCTCTGTGCTCCTCTTTCCTTGCCGCAGCCATGGGGCATATCTCAGATGGAGGGATGAGCATTGGCATGTCCATGCTGTGCAGGGCCTAGTTCCCTTCTGTGGAAGCCTCTCATGATGTGAAACCTGCCCTGCTCCCTGCTACAAATCTCAACCCATGCCTCAGTTCTCAAGCTGGGTCCTTTACTTTCTTGAAAGGATGAGGTGAGGTCCCCATTCCTCAACCAGCAACCCTGCACAGCATCTGAGGAGGGGCCTCACTCACTCATCCCTACAGGGTAGATCCAGGAGTGTCTCTGGGAAGATGTTTTATGCCACAGGTCTTCTGATTCATCCCTGGAGCAAGGAGAAGTGCTTGGCACGTAGTCTTGGGGTGGTACCACAACACACTAAAGCCATTCAGTGAGTGTGGAGCATTACTGCTCTGCCCTGGTGAGGCCACATCTGGAGTGTTGTGTCCAGTTCTGGGCTCCCCAGGATCTTCTGGAGAGAGTCCAGTGGAGGCCACAAAGATGCCTGGAGCATCTACCCTGTGAGGAGAGGCTGAGAGAGCTGGGACTGTTCAACCTGGAGAAGAGCAGCCTGAGAGGGGATCTGATCAGTGTCTATAAATATCTGAAATGTGGGGGCCAAATGGATGGGGTCGGGCTCTTCCCAGTGGTGCCCAGTGACAAGACAAGGGAAAATGGGCACAAACTGGGACACCAGAAGTTCCAGACAAACTTAAGGAAAAACTTCTTCACTGTGAGGGTGCCAGAGCCCTGGGACAGGCTGCCCAGAGAGGGTGTGGAGTCTCCATCTCTGGAGATGTTCCAAACCCACCTGGACACTTTCCTGTGCAACCTGGTGGAGGGAACCTGCTTTTGCAGGGGGGTTGGACTGGGTGATCTCCTGAGGTCCCTTCCAACCCCCACCAGTCTGTGATTCTGTGATTAGGTGAAGCAAGGGCCTGAGCATGAAGGATGAACATCATCCCACCCTGAGGAACACCAATACCAAAGGGCAGAATTAGATGGCCTTAGTTTCATCTAAGCCCCAAGTTTTTTGCATGTCTGCAAAGGTTTCTATCCAGGCAGCTAGAGAGCAACAAGGAAGGGCTCTGGTGGCCATGGGTGACCTGACCTCCATGCAGACAGGAACCAGGCTCAGGTCTAATTTACAGGGCAGTTCTTTCCTGTAGCTGATGCAATGTGCTGCACCATGGCAGCTAGGTTCCTCCAGAGATGGCTAGTTGTAATTATTCACTCTTTCACGTGATGGTGAATGATAAGTTTGGATTCTACAAGCCATTTCCTTTGAGACACCAACAGTTTCAGAGCTGCTGAAGCACTATCTCTTTATCTTCAGTACTATTCTGTGCCTCCAATCCTCCTGTCTCCACTTACTGGGGGATGGTTGTGGTTGTCAATATATGCCATTTACTTTCACCCTGTCCAGCTGTGGATTTCCCTACTGAGATCAGTCTTGGTAGATCACACCAAGAGATTCAATTGTAGTTGACTTGAGTGTTGCGTTTGCCTTCAAAAATCTCTCTCTTTCTCTCCTCCTTCCTTTGTGCAAGTCCTTTCTCTCTCAGAATGAGTTTTCTGGCCAGCTGCAGTCTCATGTTTACTCAGCTGGGCTGCATAACTTTCCTTTCTGTCTCTCTGATGTACTACGTGTTGTCCATACATGAACCAGCAACGATGTCCTCAGTGCTCCACCCATATGATTTTCTGACCTGAGTTATCTTCTGGCAGACTGGCATTGAAGTCAGAGTGAACACAAACCTCCACACCAACATTGTCTCATGCAACCAAGGGACTGAACTGTCATTGTCCTCAGAGTGAATGGTTTGGTCAACTTTCCAAGCTGATAAGGTGAAGCCTGAGCATCAAGTGCATCAAATCTGAGGGTAGGAGGAACTTCATCATCACATCGTAAGGCACAAGGAGATCAAATTAGATAGACCCCAGGCCATGAGTAGGTAACTGTAATTTCATAATTTCACCAAACCCACTGTTTCTTGTGTGTTATTGATTTGCAAATAGTAGAAGATGGGATTTTGACATGACATTTCCTGTGTCACGTAGCAGGAGGTTACCACAGGAGGAAAGGAAGGGACCTGGAATATTTGTCACTCTCAGGAAAACCTATTTCTTCTTCCAACCTTTGTTTGTTTGTTCGTTTTCTTTCATTGTTCTGGTAGGCACGTCCCCTCCTCTTCTTTCTTTGCTGGGACCTTGGGACTTCTTTTGGTTCTTGGGACTCCAGAGGTAAATCCTGGGTTGGTCCCAAGTCTGGAAGACTTCTTGCAGATCAGGACAGCTCTAAATATCCCTTCTGTTCTACCACTGATATCCCAGGCTGCCAGATCCCAACTTTTCAGGGAGAAAAAAATGTATTTTTAAGTCTTCTGAGGTTTTGGGGCTCCAGCTGTGTCCTGATCACATGGTGTTGAGGACCTTCTGTTTCATCAACAGGTATTTATGACACAACGCATACACAGGGATGTATTTCAAGGTGTTTTCTTTAAATCAAAACCCCTTAGTTCTCCAAACTTTTCTTTTCCATGGATTTGCAGCAACAATAGGGCAGTGTTATGAGAAGGTGCTCCTGAAAGAGAGGAAGATTGAATTAAATCGTGATTGGTGTTGAAACCTTGTGGCCAATATGGGATTGAGTCCAGTGACTGGAAGGAAAAATATTATTATTAATTATAAGAAGAAGATGAAGATGGCCAAAATCAGAAATATGTTCTGGAATCTTCTAAAAATAGTACAAAAGAGATGCCAAAGCTAACAAGTGAAGAGAAGCTCTTAGGGCAGGGTAATAAGCTAAATTAAAATGGTGAGAGGAGTTTCAGATGGGACCTCGCTGAGGGTGACACCACGGCCTCATCAGTTCAGCTATTTTCCAACCTCAGGAGCATCAGAAGGTAGCTCTGGTCTCGAAGAGTGTTTGCTGCTTGCTTGTATCAGTTCCTGCCAAGAAAATAAAAAATAGGGAATGAATGCTGCTGAGATTTGGACTGATCAGCTCCAAAGTGGACTCTGTAGCTGGAGAAAAGGTGATGCCTGGACTCTACTGACATTCTTCTCTGAACAGTGGCTTAAATATTGACAACACCTCTTGATCCAAGACAACCAGGCAGTGAGGAGCTAACAGGAGAGCTGGGATGTGATCACAGAATCACAGAATCACACAATGTTGGGGTTTGGAAGGGACCTCAAAAGATCATCCAGTCCAATCCCCCTGCCAGAGCAGGAACCTAAATGAGATCACGCAGGAAGGTGTCCAGGTGGGTCTTGAATGTCTCCAGAGAAGGAGACTCCACACCCTCCCTGATGTCCTCACAGCACACAGCAGCTGTCTGGCTGGGTGAAGACAAGCACCCAGTATCAACTGTTTGTCCTGAGATGGCAGCACCCAGTCCTATAAGCAAGAGATGGCAGATGAGGTGACAAACTCTTCATTCCTGTGGCACGATGGCTTGCCTCTGTCCTGCTTTTACTAGCCTGGGATGGGCTGGCGTGATCTGGTTGTCTTCTTCAGATGGAGGAAGTCTAAAGGCTCCTGGGAGAGGCATGAAATCCAGATTAATCTCTCATTTCTGCTTTAAAAAACAATAAAATCCACCCTATGGATGAATGTTGGTGACCCAGGTGGCTCCAATGCCCAATTCCCCAGCTCCCATTTGGTTTCTTCCTGATGCATTTCGAGTTTCTCAGCTGTGCTCTTTGTAATCTCTTGCTCTGAGAGGGAAAGCAGCTCCCTGACCACCCACACAGGCTTCAGGCTGCCCCCATGAACCCCCCCAAGAACATCTCAGGCAACGAGAACCGTCATCGCCGAGCCCACCAAGCACTCCGAGCACCCCGGGGTCAGCCACAGTCAGCTGTCCAAACAGATGCACACGTGTGTGAGGACTGATGGAGGAAGACCCAACAGAACCAGAGAGCTCCTCAGCTCCACAGGCAGCTCGGTGGCTCTCTCTGAACCTGCCCTTCTCCTTTGATCTTCACCCTACCTTCCTCTGCTGCTCCACTTCACCCACGTTTGTTTTCTTCCTCTTGTTTCTCTAGGTGGTTCTGGTCACTGTTCAAGTGGTGATCTCCAACTTGGAAATACTGCCTTGGGCTTTCAAAGGCATCCAGGAGCTTGTCCTTCCTCCAGAATTAACTCAGCTTGCACCAAAAGGGGGTTTGTTCCCCATCTGAATGCTTCTCCCTCAGGTTGAGGGACTTCAGGCCACCCCTGGGGATGTAGCTAGGAAGCAGAGGCAGCAGGCAAGCACCACTTCTCTTGTTTTTTTGCAGATTTTCACCTCTATTTTCTCATCTATGTTCTACTCTTCCCTACAGCAGCACAACAAGAGTCACATCTCACTCCGAGGATCTCCTCCTTTGCCGAGATACCTCCATTTCCCATCTAAAAACCAACTGCCTTGAAAAATAAAATGAGAACCAGCCACTCTTCCTGGCTTTAGTGTGACACGATGGGACATGATCCCCACGCACACACGTTCATCCCATCTCATACATTTGTTTCTAGTTGAGATCTATTCAAAGTGAGACCCAATATGGACATCTGTCATCCCAAAGTAAGTTAAAAAAGAGTGAACTTTGCTGGCTCTGTGGGAGGGATGTAGACAGATGGCAACTGGATGCAAGAAGTGGACTTTCAGAAGCTTTCTTCCGTGAACCAGGTAATGGGAGTCAGTGCAAAGTCCATCCCACACTCCAGAGCAGTAAAGGAGATGGTCACCACCTTCTTCATAAGGTCATCAAGATTTGCACCATAGGGACACACTCTTTGAGAGCCAGATGTCAACTGCTTTAGTAAGGAACAAGAGATTTGCCCATAATCCAAGAGGACTTGAACCTTGGGAGGGTTTCTCTGTCAGGGCCTGGAGGTCACCAATGCACCTTAATTGCCCTGTGCACCCTCTGCCCTTGGGCTCATGGGCTCCATGTACCTTCAGGGCAGGACACTCAATGCTGTCCTGGGCTACGTGGTAGGTGTCCCTGTCTCCTGGATGGCCTCTCGTAGACTTATCTCCAGCCCTGTCCCTCACACCATCTCCTGCTGGTCCTGGCTGAACCCCTGGCTGGGTCTATTCCTGTGCCTTGTCTGGTGGCTTCTGGTGGACCCTGTGCCAGCACCCTGCTCTGCACCACCGCGTGCAGATACTGTGGGAGAACATGCTGTTGGTATGGGACCCACCTGCACCAGGGTCTCCCCTGGTTCCTGGTTTGTCGCCCAGCATGGGGCAACCCCCTTCTTGCAGGAGCTGCTTGGATGGATTCTGCTTGGCTGAAATGTGGTTTAATTCCAATGTTGATGGCTCTGGTGGAACTGTAAAGCCAGCAAAGGAGACATTTTAAAAACCTCACTTTGGAAGACATGGACATAATTTATTTTTTTTTTAATTTTATTTTTATTTTCTCCTACAGACAATCGGGATAAAACTGATATATTCCTGAAACTGGGAAGAAGGTCTTCACTGTGAGGGTGGTCAGGCACTGGAATAGGTTGCCCAAGGAAGTTGTGGATGCCCCCTCCCTGGAAGTGTTGAAGGCCAGGCTGGATGAGGCTTTGGGCAACCTGGTGTAGTGGGGTTCTGTGATTCTATGAAATCTCCCTCCCTCGGGTGTGACAAAATGACCACACCTGTTTGAGAGTGATTGTGTTCTCTTGGGATGACCAAGACCAATAACTTCTCCAAAGCTTCTCTAGGTGTTGACTGGAAAGAGCAATGTAGTGTGGGATAGGTAATGAACAGTCAAATTGGTTCCTCTTAGTTTCTTTATTTGAACGCATGAGCTCAACTTCATAACGAGAGTCCTTCACCCTGGGGGCAGGTTTTCATAGAATCCCTGACTGGTCTGGGTTGGAAGGGACCTTAAAGCTCATCCAGTCCCAACCCCCCTGCCATCAGCAGGGACACCTTCCACTAGACCAGGTTGCTCAACGCCTCATCCAGCCTGGACTTCAACACTTCCAGGGAGGAGCAGCCACAGCTTCTCTGGCCAACCTGGGACACTGTCTCACCACCCTCACAACAAACAATTGCTTCCTCACGCCTGATCTCCATCTCCCCTCTTCCAGTTTCAAGCCATCACCCCTTGTTCTGTCACTCCCTGCCCTTGGCCAAAGTCCCTCCCCACCCTTCCTGGAGCCCCTTCAGGTACTGGGAGGCCACTAGAAGGTCTCCTCGGATCCTTCTCTTCTCCAGGCTGAACAGCCCCAACTCTCTCAGCCTGTCCTCACAGCAGAGCTGCTCCAGCCCTCGCGTCATCCTCGTGGCCTCCTCTGCACTGGTCCCAGTAGCTCCATGTCCTTGTGCTGTTGGTGTCCCCAGCACTGGACACAGCACTGCAAGTGGGAGTGTGTTCTGCTCCCCTTTAACACTACACAGGAGGCTGCAGGAGGGCGAGGTGTGCACATGGGATGGAGATGGAGGGAGGAGAGAAGCCCAGCTGAATGTTGGGCTGTAATCCGGGATTTGATGTGTCAGTGATGCTGACACATGGTTCCTTATCCTCCTCTATTTTTCTCTTCTTTCACCCAGCATTTATGTCTGCTCCATATGTTCCTCTTGACACCGTGCCAGAACTATGGTAGAAGGAAAGGGCAGGGAAGGGGTGGGAGAAAGGAAAAAACCCAAAAAACCTCAGTAAAGTTTCTATTCTGGAGAGAAAAGAGGACTTTATAAAAATATTAGCAGAGCACCAGCTGGGGCCGATTAGCTCGCTCTGGGTAAAAGTTTTCCACTTACCTTGTGCTATTTTTCTTTCTCTGGGCTTGACGTGGCCTTCAAAGTGTGAAGGTTTTGGCCACCAAGATTAATCTGATCTTCTCATCCAGCTTGGGTGAAGCTCTGCAATGTGCATTCAGCAATGCAACGTCTGTTCAAATTGCATTAAAAATTGCAAGGTCCATTCAAAAGCTTGTTTGCTCTGGAGGACCAGGTGCCATCTCTACAGGTTGGTTCAGGCTTGTTGGATAATGAGAGATGAAGGGTCATGAGAAACATGACTCTTCATGAAGTCATGAGATGTTTCAGGGTGGTGAAACCCTGGCCCAGGTTGCCCAGAGAGGTGGTAGAAGCCCCATCCGTGGAAACATTCAAGGTCAGGTTGGATGGAGCTCCGAGCAACCTGGTCTGGTTGAAGATGTCCCTGCTCACTGCAGGGGAGTTGGACTAGATGGATCTTGAAAGGTCCCTTCCAACCCAAACCATTCAATGATTCTATGAACTAAAGGTGTGTTGTGCAGACCCTCATGAACTAACCAACACAGCTGTGTCCCAATAGTCAATTTGCAGAGGCAGCAATGCTAGGTTGGGTCCAACTCTCAAAGCTCTTGAGGAGCCTGGACGCAAATGCTCTTCACCTTTGCGAGTGATGCTGCTGCAACTTGGACTCCAGCCTGATGCTGGGTTTTTGTAGAGTGAGGAAAGTATTACTCAGTCATAAATCCGTGTTTTTAAGGGATATTATCCCTGAATATAAAGTAGAACCAGCTTTTAGAAGCAAGTGATAAAGATTTGGCTGGAAACCTTTGAGCTGGAGGACCAATAACTCGGGAATTGCTCTGAAGTGTTTGATCTGCCTCTGGTCAGCAAATGCTGAGCCAGTGTCTGCTGTTAAGTAGAACTTATTTTCTGCATCCACCAGAGTCCTAGAAAACCCTTTCCTCTGGGACCTACAGGGAGAGCCAGGGCTGGGGGTT
>NW_010341494.1:0-636 GCF_000700745.2 Antrostomus carolinensis
AGTGCGGCAGCGCCTTCTGCTGGCCGCTGTGGGGGGGCCTGGCCGGAGGGCGGAGCGGGGAAGCCGGTCCCACACGCTTCACCCCCGGGGGGCTCCTGCCGGAGGGGTTGGTGCTGTGAGAATGGACCTGGGCAGCAGCCTCACTCCAGATAAGTAGATTTCTGCCTCAGATCCACCGTGTCTGTGGCTCTGAAGTACCAACGTATCTCGCTCTGCGCCACGTTCTCTGCTGGTCTCCGGTAACCGGGGTTACCGGGGCAGCTGTGCGACCCGGACGGTTCTGACGGTAACGTTTGTGGTTGCCAGGGTTTTCCATCCGTTAAGAGATTTGTGAGGAGAACTACAAAGGGGATTAATATTCATAGGCTATTATGGAACAAATCAATACAATTAAGGAAAGACAGGACTACAAGGTTTTTTCAGTAGGACTGTCAAACTGAAGCACAGACTCGGTTGGCAGACAGTTCAGAACATCATTTAATGAGCTGCGGTAGTCAGTCATATTTGCTGTGAAGACTGACATTTTTTTTCCATCTTGAGCACAGCCAGCTTCAAAATCCACAACTTGTATTGCTTTAGATATTAAAGAGCCTTCTATTACCAGTGTCCTTTCCCCCATGTTAATTTTGTCCATTC
>NW_010341494.1:656-10076 GCF_000700745.2 Antrostomus carolinensis
CTTGTACCTTAGATGAAACAAGCACATGGACATTTGTAGCAGCTTTCTAAACGGGAAGTTTCTTTGCAGTGAGATGTACAGTTGTGCAGATCCTGGGGTATCTGCCGTTTGGTTTTGGTTATTGTCTCATTGCAGAGCACGCTGGGAATCTTTTGAAAATAGTGTTATCCAGCTGTAGCACTGGATGTTTAGATACTGCTAAGCATATGGTATTATTTTATTTGTAATGATGGATAAGAAACTATCCTTGCTTGAGTAAGTGCTGATTAATTTCAATTACTAGAAGAATGCCTGAGTTTTTAATCCCATAAATATAATCCCTAAACTGACTTCAGAATTAAAACATTTAAAATGCATCTGTACAGGCCTGAATTTTACTATTCTTCTTCCAGGTCTGACCTACTCTTTCTCCTTTTTTCATTGTCTTCCAAATTGTTCTGCGAACCCATTGACCTTTGAGAGATCAGGAGGGCACAGTATTGTTATTTCTTTCTGGTGTTCAGCTGTTTCCTAAGTGTTTTACAAGCATGCACCTACAATTACTCCAGTTTTCTGCTTTATGAAGAACAAAACTTTAGTATGCATGCTTCTAAACTTTGCAGAGGGTTGTTCAGGTTTCCTGTTTCTCATTTTTTTCTGTGCATGCTAAGCTCAAATTCCCTGTTCAAGGTCCATAATAGCCCTTCAGAGAAGCACAGGACAAGGAATGAGGAGTAGTTCCCTTAAAAAAAAAAAAAATCTTATTTCCTGGCTTAAATGTGTAATTTACATGGAACTACAACTGACTTTAAATTCCAAGCAAACAGTCCAGAAACCATAATGGACTCCCATTCTGACAGGGACAGTGAAACTTGCATCATACTGTTGGCATCTGTGTTGCTGTTTCCATTTCCACTGAGTAATTGCCAGAACGCGAGATCTGGCAACACTGCCTCTGTCTCAGAATGCAGCTCAGGAATTGCTCCCTGGTCAACAAGGAGGTCAGGAGGAACTATCTGAGTAAAATAGGCTGCTCCTTTGTTTCCTTCCAGACTTTAAAAAATATATTTCCTTGCTTTGCATCAGGAACTTGCATGACAGAATGGTCTGCAAAGCTTATACCAGGCTGTTGAGAGCTGTGGTTGGATCCCCTGACAACTACACTGGCCTTGTCTCCTTTTTTTAGGAGTGTCCCAAATTTGCTCTGCTTCAAATCCTGGCCTATCTCTGAAAGCTGCTCTTCAGAAAAAGCATTGCAAGTCTGATGATGACACAGTTTGCAGGCTCATGTAAACAGTCACAGCACGCACAGCCCCTTGGCCATGATTGCACGTGTTCTGAAGGAACATTTCCACTAAATTTTCCCTAGACAAAGGTAGAACAGAAATAAGGTTCCATGTCATAGCTGAACTATCTGCTGTCATCTTTATCTTAAAAGAATGTGCTCCCCCCCCAGAAAATCAAAGGAGACAAACACATATAATAGAAGCTGGAGGTGCCTTGCACGTTTCTGAAGGGCCCCTTTCACACATTTTTGCCATAGCAACATCCAGTTCTCGGAAGTGGGATGTTTCCTTGATTTGGGATGAAACAAAGCACTGTCCAGAAAGGAAGCCTTGTCCCTGGTTAATGTTGTCTCTAGACAAGAAGTGACTGTTACAAAAAGCAAGTTTAGTTGTTTCTGTTACCCATTAAGCAGTCACACGTTCTGGGCAGTTGATTTGGATAGATCCATGAACTATCTATGATAGAATGTAATGAAATGTTTTAAAATTTGGCTTCATTTCCCTTGAAGGATTAAAAGAATAAGGAGATGCTTTGTTTCCAAGGAAACCTGGGCTAGAGGGTAATAATGTGATCTGCCAAACTGAAAAATACTAAGGAAAAACAGGTTGTCAAAACTGTTGCTCAGGGTTTAATTAGAGGGAATTCTTCTGCTATGTATGATGGCTAAGATCATTTTGAGCTAATCTAGCTGATTAGGCCAGCATGGAAAATGAGGTATGGAACTAGTTCTGTGATGAGTCATAGGGGGTCCAGAACAGCTGTACAGGGATAAACTTATTTGGCCAAGGCCTAAGAGTCTCCGCTGTGGATTAGTTTGACCGACTACTGAATATGAGTGTTTAGACCACAGAAGTGAATGGCTTGCCTGTGCACAGCCTGATCTCATGTTATTGAATATGCATTTATTTTATTTTCTACCATGCTTTAAGACACAAAAGCCTTATACAGCTTAAAAAACATGTCGTCAGTAACAGACTGTGAGATACTGTTTCTTCATGTGGCTTTTCTCTCCTTATAAAGTGACAATTTCCAGGACATATGTCATATTACAATGCAAGCTTTAAACACAAAGTGAAAGATGGAAAAGGGCATCTGTAGAAGTGTCTTTAATGGGCCTTGATTTAAAGAGGTGAGATGCTCTCCCTGTATTCTGGCACTGCCTACCTGCTCTTTTACTCCCTCTTTCATATGTGATACTTAGACTGCCACTCTGTGTTCTCTTTTGAGACTTACTGTGTGCTCTTTCACATCATAACTGAAATTGTTCTGGAGCTGAGGCATGTTTCTTCATGACAATTATTCCAAGAGAAGCCATCTTCATCTTCACCATGCTGCTTTGCAATGGAGAACATGCTGGTCTGAAGTAGTAAACACTTTTCCTTGACCTAAAAGGAGAGGATCCAAATGCATGTTTTGTTTTTGTTTTGTGGTATGTTCACTTATACATGGCATGCTAAAAAATATTTGTGCCTTAGCATTTCTTCCACCACAAATAAGAATGCCCTGTTCAACCTGAACCCTGTCCCTCCAAAATCAGTGTGCTGCTTTTCACTTTGAAACTAAAAATACCACAAGGTGGAAACTAGTAACCTTGCTATATGCGCTGCTTGAAAAAGCATAAAGATAGATCCTTACCTCTACATCTCATTGTAAAGTAGGATCTTAATACTCCAACACTATAATATCCTAAAATGCATCCTCATAGTGTCAAAGTCAGGTAATATTCAGGCAATGCAAAGAATATGGCCCAAGGATCAAAACGTAAAAATTCATTTTATTCCTCATATATGCTATACTGGCCATGGTGGATAATGTGATGTAAGTTAAAATGAAAGAGTGGAGTAGAGAAGGATAGCATGGAATTCAACACTGTCTTTTATAGACTCTGCAAATTCTTCTTGGACTGCATACACTAAGAAGTTGATGCTTACTTGCACGTGTACTTTGCTCCAATATTTACAGACTTTTCAGCCTGAAGGACCGACGTTATAATCCTCACTCTTACAGGCTGAATGCCTTGAGGCACCACCTGTGCTCCCTGGCCTTAATGCCCAGCAATACACAAGAAAGGCTGTTTTTCCAGAGCTTCTGGCTTTTGTATGTTCGTTTTTTATGGGCTCAGGATGCTTTCACAGGTCTATGTGGCATCTATCACAACCAGTGTGAGGCTTAGCATGAAAGTGAGATTTTCTGCAGATTCTGGGCTACTGGAGTGATCGCAGAAGTGTAAGTTCTTGAGTACTTGTCCTAGCTCAGCCTTGTGGTTTACTCCCATGGAAATCTTCTTATCTTTAGGGAATTAAATCTAATACATAAAAATGGTTCTAAGAGCAACTTATTTCATAGTGATCTGGGACTGTTTATTAGAGAAAGCTGATAAAAGGTTCTGCTAATCTCTGTGCTCTACGCCATGGTCTGGGGGAGAGTGTGCAGTTCTGCTCTTTGTCTGGAAAGTAACAGGGTTCCTGTACTGTATCTCAACAGCAGAAATTCAGGGTGCTGTACAGTATTCAAGCATTGCCAGCCATTCCAGAATACCCCTGGGGCAGCTGCCTGGGGGCACGTGTGATTTCATCCAGTCAGCACCGAGGTCCCAAAGGCCCCCAACTCACAATCTGCATTACAGGATGGAATGTGCTGTTGCTGCTGTCTTGATCTGCAAATTGTTTGAGGCAAGTAGGAAAAGGAAACTGTTCCAAAGGGCAACAGAAAAAAGAAAGTTACTTAAATTCAAAGTGTATGCCTCAGGATAAAGGAAGTTTACTAGACAGGTTTTAGACTACACATTTCTGTGGTCTTTCAAAAATGCGTCAAGACTGGAATGTGAAATAAGAGAACCAAGTGATGAAACGTGCCACGTATTTTCTGCATTTCACTTTACTGGCATAAAGGACAGTGGTGATTTGTAATGTACTAAGAAATAACAGGCCCACCAGTGAGTTCTCTAAGTTGGGTCAGCTGCTGGGGAATGAATGAGCAATATATTGCCTGGCGTGCCCCCCACCAATAGATTTTGGCTTCAGTTCAGACCTGCCTCTAGCTGGCAGAATCATTCCAGCAACAGAAGATGAACACCATAAGCAGCAGGGACTGAGTAGTGCTTGGAGAGCTTGCATCTCATTATGATGGTGGATCAGGTAGCCCAGCAGACTTCAGAAGTCCTTAAAAAGAAGCGTCTGCTTCAACAGAACTACTTTAAACTAGGAACTGATTGAGGTTTAGAAATTTTTTCAAGTTCACTCTGCAATGACAGCAGCAGAAGATAATGTATGAAGTGTAGCAGGTGCTCAGTATCACAGAGAAATGCTCACTAAAACTCAGTTCGGAAATCTGAACGTGTACTGTATATTGGCTTATAGAACGTGAATTTGTTCTTTTTGTTGGTTAAATAGAAGAAAACAAGGGAACTGAAAAAAATCTAGTAAGCTTACTATTTCTTTTCTATTTCACTGAGCGCTTGATGGCTTTCAATGAAGAAAGATAGCTTTTAAAACAAACACAATATTTTGGAGTGAAAAAGCTACACCATTCTTAGCACTTGATTGGTGTTATATTTGGTGAACCACCAAGCTGCCTGCTGTACACTTACTATGAAATATGGCTTTTCTCTTGGCACAGAAAAGCTCTGCCTGTGTTGCATCAGAAGAATATCTGGATGCAGAGTTCATCTATCTAAGAGAAGTTTTGGGTTCTGTTGCAAGGAATCTTCAATCCAACAAGTTTATGGCAAATTATTTTACTCATTTTTGGGAAGATTTCTCTGCTATTTAATCTGTTCTACAGGCTACATAAAGGTAATGGCTCCACTTCCAACAGCGTGACTCGGCCATGCGAAAGACTGGCAACAGAAGGGCCTTGCTCTTCCTCCTCCTCTTCACTTCTCTGCTAGGCTGCATGTTGACTTCCATAGTTTTTACATGTATAAGGCATCTTCAGAGCCTGTTTACTTGGTAAGTTTTCTGGGGCTCTAGGCAGAGGTGCGATGCCATCCCTCTGACTGGGCAGCCTCTTTACATGCACTATGAATGTTGTGGGTACTTTGTGGTCCAGAGTCTAAGCACCGGTTCAATGTAAGTAGCCCTGTGGGATGAGCTGTTGCTGAGAAACATAATCTCAAGTCGCTGAATGAAGGAGTCTGAACAGGTTTTCTGACCCTGAGTTACTCCTTTGCAAGGAAAAAATAGAAGGGAAAGGTCCAATATGAGCTTCGTTCTGTCATGTAAATGCTTGTTTCTCAAATAAAATGAAATGGCACTGAGTTTTACATGCATCTTTAAGTGAAATTTGCTAGGAAGCAGATGAACTGAGAAGATGTGGAACTCTTAAAAAAGATGTATCCAAAGCTATTCTTGTTCGAGTTATTCAAAGTTGTTGCATCTGTAACAACTGCTAGCATGTTGGAGATGTGCAAAATGTCCTTCCAGAGCAAATGTAGCCATACAAGTTCAGATATATTTGGCAACTCCTAAAGGTGTTCAACTGTTTATGTATGTGGGCATATAAGTCAAGTACTTTAGATTTTGAGGTCAGGTGCTAATAGTGACTGATGTTTTCTCGAGAACCTGCCACTAAGACCAAAATTTCCTCTTTCATGCTAAGTCAAATTTGCCCATGTCTATAGTCACTATTTATTGTATGCTTCAGTATACAAAACTTCACTGAGTTTTATAACCCTCCTCTCCTTCCCCAGTTCCTACTAACCCTTGTAAGAAGCGCTCATCAGGGACTATTAAGTTAAAATATCTGCAGTGTGGAAAATGAAAATCACGGCAGTACTAGGGTGGGAAAAAATGTGAAAAATAATTTGAAGGAAATATATTGATACAATCATACTGTGACACTGTATGTATACAATAAAAGAACATTTCTTTCAGGGAGAGCTGCTGATCCCAGGCACAGCTGCTACTGCTGGTTGGAAAGGTGCCAGTGTTTTAAATAGACTTCTACATTTTGCCAGGTCTTAGAAGTAATAGAAAAGGCCATTAAGAATGGAATAGAATTAAGTGGTTAGGAAAAATGGGGAAAAAGGTATTGGAGTTTCATTACTGACTGTGAACTGTAGAGGAGAAGCTGAGAGACTCAGTTCTAGTGTTTAAATTTGTTTGTGTAAAGATGAGCCCAGTGACAGGACTCTTCCTTTGAAATCATTCCACAGCTGGATAGTTTGGGCTGCCCTTTATTTCCATTATCCTCACTCTAAATTTTCTTTTCCTGTTCTTTTTAAAACAAACATTACTGAATTCCAGAAGGCTAATACTAGGAAAGTACTCCCTCTATTCTTAACACTTACATTCTCAAGCTGTTTCCTTAAGCATTTACTGGCAGCTACCAATAAAAGCAGATGGAAGGCTGGTATGACAAGAACATGTATTTGTATATCTGGCATTTCTCTCAAGTCAGTTCTGAGAATTTCACTACTCTGCAAGATATCTGAAACAACTATATTAGCCCACAGCCTGTACTCTTTCCATTTCTACCTTCAGTTTGGAAAAAACAAACCCATTTCGTGGCTGAGTCTATTAGCTTTCATGGTGTGCATGCTACTGAAGCTAAGTCAGTGTATTAGCTTAAACAGGAAGCTTATTTCAAAGACTGTGCACCACAGCCAGGAAAAGCTTCTGGAAACATATGCTCCGAGATGATCTAAGCACATTCGTTATTCAGACTGCAGATAGCTTTAAAAGGGCCAAATTTCTTAGGGTAGAATCAGCTAGGAAAGTAATTCAAAAAGAAAGGTAGGAATCACCTGAGCATTTCAGGAAATTTTTATTGTAGCCAAAAGGCTGCTAAAAATGTAGTAGGAAGAAAAATAGAATTTACTCTGATGAATATATGTTAAATGTTTGGAAAGACAAGAAACTGAAAAAATAAGTAGAAGGACCATAATTTTTTTCCAGAATGATGATGCTCTAAACCCTCTATATCAAGAAAAAGAACCCAACAACAGCATCACTTCAGATGATACAGTGGTAATGAACATTTCAGACGTGTTTAGTAATTTTTGCTATTTTGCACATTGGGGATAAAACAGGTAACATGCCTGTGAAACTATTCATAAATATCATTCAGCAATTCTACAGAAAAATAACAGTCTCCATCAATTTTTGAGTCAAAGTGGCTTATGTCATAAAATTCTATGGACCTATCAAAATGTTTCAAACCAAATACAAACCCTCATTTAGTCCCACAGAAGTGGGAAAAGCATGGACTAGATATTCTGAAATCACACTAGAGGGCACTTGAGCTGTTTCTTCCAGAGTAGGTAAAGCTCAGAATAGTAGGATGCTTACTCAGGAATAGCAGTGGACAGAACTGAACATGGGAATTAGTCAGATTTATCTGTATCAGGTTGGTAGAACAATTAGTGATTTTCCCCAACAGCCTGCTGTGGGGGAGTGAGTGTAAATATCCAGGTGTAAATTTTGCTTATAGGTAATGTAAGCAGCTAGGAAGGAATAATCTAAAGCTTGCTGATTGATTGCAATAGTATTTTGTCTTTGTAGATGGAACAACCACAGAAATGTGGGATATTTTGGGAGTTTAAAAGAAAATCTAGTCTTAAATAGAGCTAATATTCCAAGAGTTGAGCTGCCCTTTGGGGTCTTGCTCCCACTGTATTGCTCTTGCTCCAGTTCTGTCCCCTCCCCAAGGATAGTGTGATGCCCTAAAAAGATTGCTTTTGTGGAAATGGAACAAATAGCATTTGACAGCCTTTCTATACAGTTATCTGTAATAAAACCTGGAGACTAGAAAGGTAGTACAGGGCTGCCAGTAGACCCCAATGCTTAATAACACACTTCAGAATTTCAGAAGTTTGGTTAAAAAAATTAAAGACTACTGATCTGGTTCCCAATGTGGGAAACACACACAGAAATTTGAGTAACGATTTGAGCTTTTGTTTGTATCATGGCCCAAGTATTCATTGTTCTCCGGAAACAAGCAAGAAAGACAAGGTATTTGAGCTTAATTACTGTCCATCTAATTGAGAGACAACAACCCCAGGCCTAAGTGTTCTGAACTAATGAGTCAGATCATGATTTACACACATGGCTCTGTTAAAAATATTTTTTAAATATTCAGTGTTTATGCAGATCAAATTTTCTAGGTTTTCTCTGTAACCTGATGTTTCCCTTGTTCACTAAAACAAAAGAGATGCTCTAACAAAATTCCATTAATTGGGCTTTAATGAAAAGCATACAGCGTGAGTGTATATATGGATACACTGTACCACTGAATGGTACTGCGGGCGATGGCTTCCAGCTTGCCAGGAGCACGTACAGGTACTGATACAGCATCAGCACTTATCGGTTCCCCCTGTTTTACACCTCCCCCCGCCCAAGTTAACCTGTTCCCTTTCTGCAGTTTTATTTACTTAGCACCTATAGAAAGTGAATTTACATCTCTGAGATCAAGGCCTCCCAAGCTTTAGTGTCTGGGCCCCACCATTTTGCGGCTGTAGTCCTGGAGCTCGGCCTCAGAGCAGGGTGTCTCCCTGGGCATTTTTTTTCTGCTTCTTCATAGGATCCATTGTCAGCAGGCGACTGACTCCAGATGCTGCTGCCCAGCACGGCTGAAAATTCATTTCCAGCAGATGATCGTTATGTATGTGTAAAACAAACTTTGCTTGAGAATTGGCAGCTGTCTCCAAAACAGAACATATTTGACTGGCTGAGTTTCAAACAATCCTCCTTGTGCCCTAACAGCAGAGGCAGCTAAACTCCAGTTCACAGCATCTTCACTCACAGTTGTCAGGGATGTGAAGCTACAAGCTGCAGTTGAGTTTCGGGGCAATTTACAGGCCTTCTGGTGAGTCAGATTTCCTACAAAGGACACTGACTCCTTGTACGTGCTGTGGAACATCTACTTTTTGCTAATTGCCCTCACCCAGTCGTAGGGGAACTACTGGCCAATCTAGTGATCTTTCCATCGTTGTCTGTCTGCTGTCTCTCATCGTTGTCTGCTGTCTCTCAAACGATCTCTCTTCCCTGCCCCATCATCCTGGCCTCTTTCACACCTCAATACCCAGCTTGTTCTGCTTCTGCCACCACCGCTTCGGCATCCTCTGCTGCAGTCTTTGTGTCTCTCTTCAAGTCCTGTACCCCCCTTTTTTTTCCCCTGACACTTCTCCCTGGGTAATTTCATTTGCTCTTCAGA
>NW_010341495.1:0-218 GCF_000700745.2 Antrostomus carolinensis
TATGTGTAGTATATTTTATGTTTATATATAAGATTATCTACATATAAGTAAATATATAAAAATATAAACATATATCTGCATATGTTTTTATATATCTCTGTATATCTGTCAAAACGCACCTATATCTAAAACACATAAATCTCTACCTCCATGCACACCTGTGAGCAGGAACGGCACTGCCAGCTAGCTGTGCACAGGGAAAATCGGAGAACTCCTCA
>NW_010341495.1:408-652 GCF_000700745.2 Antrostomus carolinensis
GGGCGTGCGCTCCGCAGGCAGCTGCTCCCGGGACGTTCACACAGCACCAGGAAAGAGAAAAACAAACCCCAAACCAACCTCTTTCCATCGAAAGAGGAAAAAGACCACGCAGCGACCTTCCTGTATTTAAAACTATGAATCAGAAAACCTGGCAGGAGGATTCGAGTTAAATTCACGTAGTTTTTTTTCCTTCCCCCCCAATCCCTTCCCCCTTCCCTTCAGACAGGAGTTCATCTTTGCTCTC
>NW_010341496.1:0-14607 GCF_000700745.2 Antrostomus carolinensis
CTCAGCTACAAGCCACTCCCTACCTGGTATGGTGCTGGGGAGAGCAGCAAGGTACGGCTGCGTGTGCCGAGGGGTACTCAGCAGTGCAGGGAAGCAATGCAATCTGCTCTCAGTGGCAGTGATGAATGAGATAGAGGAAGGGGATGCTTCGCTACGGGGCATTCAGAGTAGGTATTGAGGGACAGCAAGTTTCAGCAATGCTGGCAACTCAGAGCTGTGGCAGCAGGAGAAGTCCCAGCACAGCCAGCTTGTAAGGTATTCAAATCAAACATTCCTATCTCTGCAGTCAAAAGGCATCAAAGATTGAACATGTTTCCAGGGACCAGCAGCTCTTTCAGGGCAGCGGTATCAAAATCCCTGTCATCTTTCTGGTTCTTAGTGCAGGAACCACAGATGAGAGAGACTTTTCTGCACTGGCCCTTCAGGTTGACCTGTAAACCTGCCTCAGGAGACCAAAATAAATGAAGTAATGACAGTTCCTACTGGAATAGTCTACCCACCTCTGCCGAAAATGGGCAAGTAGTAATTTTCTGCAGCACACAAGCTGTAGGATGCAGGCCAAGGGAGGATGATGGGCTTTGCACAGACAAAGGGAAAAAGCTGATCCCTGACCTCAGCAGCAGCAGCCTGGGTCCCACGTCACGACATGACCACTTCAGAAGCATTTAATGCCAGTAAAAACCAAGCAGCAGGGCTTAAAATATTTTCCCTATCATGTTGCATGCTTCTCACTGAGATGTTAACAAAAACACAGCCAGGAGAAGAGAGGTGAGCTAAACAGTCCCAGCCTGAGTGTGTGGGCAACATGTACCATGAGAGCATAAGATCAGCGAGATTCTGGTACAGCCTGCCAGGTCAGGGGATTGAAACACAGAAAGACAAGCCCTTTGCTGAGTTTCAGCCAACAATATATGCCAGGGCAGAGCCAGCCCTCTGCAGGCTTTAGGTGACTTACTCTTAATAGAGTGACTTTAGGTGACTTGCCTGTATTTGCCAGGCTTCTTCACCCCCAAAAATCAAGGGATGGTCTTCAGCCCCTTCTCTCCAGCAGATCTCAGACAGGATCTGATGCTGTCTACAACCAACACATGACTGACTGGGCTTACTAGGAGATCCTGCAAGAGCTGGCAGTCTTGCTGATTTTATGACGCACCCTGATAACTTTTTACAGAGCAGCAAAACGTGGAACGTGCACCCAGCAATCCACAGAAACACCCTACGTGGTTGTGCAGAAGCCCACTGCTGAAGTGGGGGCTGAGACTGGCAGCAGTTTCCCCCAACGCCTTGAAATGCCACGGTTTGGCCATCCCAGGTGAGGAAGAGGGAAGAGCACCCTACCATTTCCTGCAGGTGTCCAGCAGGATGAGGTTCAGGGCCGTCTGCTGCTGCTGCATCTTCTGGAGGATCCTCTGCACGCTGATGCAGTTCTCAGGGGCGTAGGGTTGTGGAGCGTCAACGGGGACCATGTAGTTCCTCCCTGAATGTTCATACCCATGACCAGCGTAGTAGAATATAGCTGGGAACAGGGAGAGGAGAGGAAGAGTCATGATGCAAACCTGCAGCTCTGTAACCATTACCCCATGGTCATGTCCCACCTCCTGTCCTGAAGGGATACTGGGTTAGGGCAGACCTAGACCAGTAGCACCTATGAAACTGGAGCTATGCTGACATCACAATTTCAACTTTTTTTCCAGTTTGTTCCCTCCAGCAGAGTTGGCAGCAGCCCTGAGAGGCTCTCCTGTACTTGTGGTTTCCAGCACCATTCGTCAGGAGACCCCAAAGTCACCGGGTTTACACATTTCCATAGCCATCTGTGCTACAACACCCTAGCTCGGCATTTGCCAGGCTGAATACCACCTTTATACAAAGTTTCAGTTAATCATCAGCTCCTTGCAAGAATATGAGAACAGAAAAAGTATTTTACCATGATGAAAAATACATTAGCAGCCTTTTAAATTAGAAGCTCCTCAGCTTCCTCATTTTGGAGGAGAGACTAGCAGTGGATTAGATGATGGGAAACACTCTCCAGCTTGCAAAGATCTGCCTGTATTTACACATCTATAAGTTGGTGAAAAATGAGATCGAGACAGAGAGAGATGAGTTCTTGAGATGTCTGGAACACATGGACCACATGCTTCAACAACCTCAGGCCAGATACCAGCCCTATAAGACAGAAAAGGAGCCAGACTCATCCAGGTGTTGGTGGGAAGTCCAACATCAAACAAGAATTTTGGTTTTGAGTTTTACTCTTAAACATGTGAAACTTAGTAAAGGTTTCTGCCTTCACAAGAGATGGCAACATGGAGACATCCAGCTTGGAAAGCCAGCACTGAGGAGCTTGGCATGTCCCAAGCTGGCGCTTCTCTCCAACCCCTGTGTTCAGTGAAGGGCTTTCCTTCTGCACAGGGATCTCCAAGTGGGCTATAGCTTCCTGAAGGGAAGGTGCAAAGCGGCTGGCTACCCCTTCCCAGCACTGACACAACTGCTTGGGGGATGCTGACGAAAGCAAACTCAAGGAACTGAAATGGGTTAAAAATAGCTCTGCAAGGTGACACAAACAATTGCACTACCGCAACTGAGGGACAGTGAAGAATGAGAGGTCAGAAATGGGAACAAGTGGCTAAGAGGGAAAAGCAGGAGCAATTCTTCAGTCAGATTCCCTGCCAAAGCCCATGCTTCATTGAGTAACCTCTCCTCTGTTTTCATTCTTCTATTCCTGCCCCTGTAGTTTGCAGGACACTCACTTTGATCTCTGATGCTGCAAGGGATGCAGTGAATGGGGCAGGAGCTGAAGGACTGAAAGCATGATCTCATCGGATGGAGGATGGCAAGTATGATCTCAGGTCACCCTTGGTTTCTATTCTCAGTGGACAATGGAAAGTTACTCAAATGGCTGTTTTCACAAGTGCCCACAAGGTTTGGGTTCCTCTTCTTGTGAATCGCCAGCCAGAGACGATGGGCTCTGATTTGCAGAAGTTTTAAACTTTCATAACTTGCAAATCAAAGCCACAAAAACCTCCTCTGAGACTAGAAAAGAGTATAAAATAGGAAGCCTTCTGGAAAAATCAGATGTAGGCACTTCAGGTTTGGCCCCTGAAGTCAGCAAGCAGTGATGATTTTCATCCCTCTGCCTCTCCTCCAGTACATGAAAGGGAGCTAATGACGTCCTGGTGATGACGTCCATTACCCAGCAGCATCACTAACAACTGAAATGTTACAGAAAAGCCCACAAAGAATAATTAAATCATTAAATCTTCTAACTTTTGAGGTCTTGTCGTGCATGCTGAATGCACTGCCAAGTGCTCCCTCTGCTATATTAACCACAAAGACTCATGTTCAGACTAAAAAAAGATGTGTTTCACATCAGCTGAACAACTTTTCAGACGTCTCCTGGACTTAATCTCTCTTCTTGAACAGAAAAGTCAACAATCTGCCTAGAGAAGGAAAAGGTTTTTTTATTCCAAGCTAACATTTCAATGCTCTTACCACATCTCGTGAGTCAAAACTGCTGATCAGAGACAAACTTCCGAGTAGCAAATTAAAAAGGGGAAGCTTCAGGCACTGCTTATAATACAGGAAATGTCAGCATGCAACTTAATTAAGGCATGACGGCATATTCCTAGTATTTCACTTGCAACTTTCTGCTCTAGTTGCAGTTCTGACATTATTTTTTTGACTTGGGACTTTTTAGGATGCTCGAAATAACATTCAGGGGGATTCCTCGGTTGCCTGAGGGTTGCATTATTAGATCATTCATGGAATGTTTGGGGCCTTCAAAAATCTTCTGCAGCTTTTCTAAGACAAGATCTGGAGGAAAAGCAGCCAGATGAGCCACCACCTCTATACTGTGAATTAGAGAAGCCTTTGGATCACCTCAAACGTGCAGCCATACAATATCCCTGTGCCTGAAAATGAAGCCAGTTTTTGCTCTGGGCATGAGATATCTCAAGAGAAGGTTAAAAAATAAGAAGGATGACGTCCCACATGGGGGCATAAAGCCCCAGGCAGCATTTTGGCTGGGGCTGAGCACTGGTTAAGCCACAAGTCTATGGTCACAGTGGACACCATACTGAAGATAAGCCAGCATTTACTGAGGACAGAGCTATGCTAAGAGATGCAGGATCGCCAGGGAAGCTGTCACTGCTCTCCTTGGCCCCGAGTAGAACCCACCTAGATCCTATGTCCAGTTTTAGGGACCTCAGTTCAAGAGGAAGGTGGAGAAGCTGGAAAAAGAAGAGGCTACCAAGATGTTGGAGACAAGGGAGACAAGATGTTGGGAGGAGAGGGGAAAGAAACTGGGCTGGGATGATGTGGAGGTGTGGAGGTCAAGGGAGGTCTAACAACAGCCTGCAGTTCTTGGAGGAGCAGTTACAAAGGAGAGACAACAAAGCCCAGCTCTCTGTGTTGGTGTGGACCATACAACATGGGGCAATGAGCACCAACCCATGGAGGGTGATGTTTGACAGGAGGTAAGACTTCCCTGGAGGGTGATGCAGCCCTGGGATGGGCAGGGGGAGAAACGGGGGGCTCTATACCTGTAAGTCTTCAAGACCTGATAAGGAGATCCACAACCAACCCTGACCTTGTGTTGATGACTCCAAAGTCCCTTCCCACCAACCCTCATAGGAGTGTAAATCACAGACAGGTCAGTAAGGACATGCAAGGGAGGGTCAGCCATCCAGAGAGCCCCACAATAAGAAAGAGGTCTAGGGAGGTCAGACACATCTTCTTCAGCTCTTACCAGCATCCTAAAGCTAAATAAAACTCTAGAAGCAACAACAAGCACTGTGCTCAAATACTAACCCACATGGCTATGTCCTCTCTTCTGATCTGCACCAGCAGAAAGATGCATGAATGCCCCAGCACCTCTTGGGCATGCTGACAGGTATCCCTGTGTTACATCAGTCTCCAACTTCACCCCAGTGACAGTATTTCACCAGTCAACCCTCTCCTCCCACCTCCCTGCTTTGTGCCGCACACCTACCCAGATGTCTCCTGACTTCAGCTGTGGTAGCTGCTCCACCAGGTGGGAAATGGCACCTCCAGGTAATTTGAGGAAAAAAAAAACAACAGGTGGCAGCACCAGGATGCCTCTGAGCAGGTGTATGTCTGAGACACCCACATGGATGTACAGAACTGGCTATCACAGGCACTTCTCGGGTCTTTGGAGTTTTAATAGGCTGCCTAGGTTGTTCCTGAAGCTGCTGTCTCACCACTGTCTTCCCATGCCTATGAGTTATGTGAATCCTAAACCTCTCATTTGGTTCTGGATGTTTATCCTGGAGCTAGTGCCTTTTAAAAATGATACACAGGGTTTAGGAGGAGTTGTTAGCTTCTTCCATTTTTATTAACAAGACAAGTTAATTTCAATGATTTGCACTTCACCTGGTTCTTTTAATTTTATGTAAGGAGAACAGCTGAAGAAATGCTGGAAGATGCATCACAGCAAGAGGCAGAACAATTCAGACGGAGAAACCCTGGGGCAATCAGCAGGCAGACTGACCCAACGCCCTACTATTAAGTCTGGATGCCACCAATTACATCAAGAGTTCTCAACTCAATCATGCTGCTGAGACCAGCCTGTGCTGGGGTTCACTGCCTCCAAATAATAGTAGACCACTCAGCTTAGAAAGCTGTAAAGAAAACCACCATCCAGAGCAGGCTATGCCTAACAAACACTTGAGGCTTATCAAGGTTCAGTAACTCAGCTGTTAATGTTTTCCCTGCCAGTGCACAAAATCAATTTTGCCAGGAAGCATCAGTAGCCACAAATGCAGAAAAACACTAGAAGTTTAAATAAGGCACGACAGCATGAAAGGTTTGCCATTTCCAAATCTTTTTTCTCTCCAATGGTTATGAAAACAAGGGAAGCGCCATGGACAAAACACCATTTGGTCCTCACGCACTACTGACAGAGGGCAGGAACGGCAGCGCTGTGGGAAAAGCACAGCAGCCCTCCAGGGATGACCCTGACCTGGGAGAGGAGGTAAAGCCTGAGGTGTAAGAAGATTTCAGCAAGCAACCACAAAAGGAAGCTGCAAACGAAGTCATAGGAATATGCTGTCATCAGATGACGCACTTGGCCAGAGCAGTCACAGTCGTGTACTGCCCTTTCCCACCAGCTCAGCCTCCCCGAGTGAGTCAGTGCTTCCCAGAACGAGGTGGCTTTGCAGCATTTAACTTGTGGCCATGCCCCTATCCATTGCACAACCTCCAAACCTCATGCTGAGCGCCAGGCTGCAATTGGCCTGTGTTGACTTTTGCTGTCTGAATGCCCTGGTAGGCCAGACAGCTGGTGAAGATAAGCCTCATGCTAAGGTTTAGAACCAAAAAAACCATCTGCCTGGTGTTTTCAGGGTACCCATCAGGCTGGGAGAACCTCAGAAACCCCAAAGAAGCTACTTTCACCACCAAATCTGAACATCTGCTTTAAGACCCGCAAGATCTGCCGGTTGGTTTTGTGTTTGAGGAACACTTCCTGTTGAGGACAGTGTGCGATAAGCAAAAAGCCCAACCTCAAAGCCATCTGCAGCTGGGAACCGACTTCTCCAAAAAGGCTGTCAGAGGCTCAAATTAGACCATCAGGAAAGAGAAAAAAGGAAATTGTGGCCAGCTGTAGCAGTCACAGCTAAAAAGAAGCTACTGTCTTCTCAAAGGAGTATGATGGGGGACAATTGACAGTCAATCTCCTTAATTTTTCATCTAAGGAAAAATCAAAAGACCTTCTTCCACCTCACCTTACTGGCTTTGCCTTACCGTAGACTCCCTTCCCCAGGAGCTGCAGGAACCGACTGACTGCTGTCACCATCTCAGCCTTGTTCAGGTCCAGAAGGGAGACAACCTGGAAGCCCAGCTGCTCCAGAAGAAGACTCAACTCAAACACATCCGTGATGGGAGCCATCAGGTTGGGATGATGCTGGTAGCAGTTGTTGCCCACTAAAAGCGCTATCTTGCCTGTAGCTAACGGAAACACCAAGTGACAAAGCTGTAAATGCTCAGCAGGAGGCAAGGTCTCATCTCCTTTGGTTGAGTGAGGATATGGGAACTCTTTTCTTACATCTAGGCCCGTGTTACTACAAGGCTGGAGCAACCCTCCAGAAAGCCCTTGGCTATCTGAACACTTTGACAAAATACACAAACCATCATTTTGAAAGGAAGACTTGAAAAGTTTTCACTGGACAACAAAAATCCCAGGAGTGCAGGAGGATCAGTGCTACCCAGGCTATTTGGCACCTGCCCTACTATGACTGCAGGTCTTGCGTGCCAGTAGTGCCTGGGAGGGGAACGCACAGAGCCAGGCTACGAGGTCTTTTCCCCCACAGAGCTGAAGGAGAGAAACCCTGGGCTCCTGCTTTCATTTTATCTCCACTTTCCACTGTAGGAATAGCAGATTTATGGCACTCAGCAGTGGTGGGAGCAAGGAGCTTTGCCCTGCTCCAAGAAGGGACTTCAAGGAAGGGAAAAGGTGTCACGTGGACAACAACTTTAACTCATTTGGCAGGCATGGAGGTCAAGACTGGGTTACTTACTAGGAATGATCGTACTCCACTTGCTGAGACTGATCAGGGCTTGGCAGGGGATGGGACTCATCCTGTGCCTTGCAGTTGTGGTCCCAGAAGTGCAGAGTCCATGACAATGTGGGCATAAAGGCCTGAAACAGTCTCTGCAGGAAAAGCACTCCTATGCCCTGGCCTCCCATCCACCCTGGAGCCTGGCTTTTAATTAAGGGAATAATAGCTCAGGACGAAAAGATGACAGTACTCACCGAAAAACTTTTCAGAGCGACACATACCTGGAAAAGAAAGAGGGAAATTCTGTCTGTGTCCAGCAGCCAGCACCCCAGTGCCAGCCCCACCTCAGGTCTGAAGCCTGCTCCAACATCGCCTAGCAATGCAAAGCTGGATCAAACACCCGCACAAGCAACACTCCCCAGGCAAGTTCTTCACAGCCTGATTGCTAACCTTAAAGACACTGGTCTGGTGATTTTGGGAGGATTTATTAAATCCTGCCTAATTTATGGAAAAGAAGCAAAGGTAGGAAGCAAAGCTTGGAGAAGGGTCAGGTCAGGGGAAGGAGGGCCAGTACGGAGGAGCTTGTACCCGTTAGCAGGTCTGCGCTGCTTGCACCAGCCCTGCCTGGGCTGCTGCACTTCCTGAGATGACTTGCCTGTTCCCTCACTGCAGTGAAAGCCAAGGAAACACGACTCAAGAACAACATAAGCTTTAAAACAGAGAGCTTCTCCCCAGGAGCAGTCAGCGAAGCCGGTTGTTTGCTTTTGATTGTGATAATATTCCCAGAGACTTTCACCACCCTGCTTTGCCTTTCCCTGCCTTTTACCAGTTCTGGCTCAGAAAAGCCACCCCAAATATGACTCACTTTCACGAGCTATACAAGCTCCCCTGCCTGAGTGCTCCCAGCTTCTTAAAATCATCATTACCCTAACGTTTTTATGTTAGGGTAATTTTTCTATTTAAATTAAATAGCTTTTCCTATTTAAATTAAAAATCATTTTAAAAATCCAGCCCAGCAGAAAACCTTAAAGCCCTACAAGGTTTTAGAAGAAATTAAGGGCATATTTTTAATTGTATAAATCTCACAGATCTGGAAGACTGTTAGCACCTGAACCAGTGTTGATAATGCTCCAGGGGTGCCTGGAAAGCCATCAGAACAATCCTGTTCATCCTTTTCTGCCTCTGACAGAGCTGCCTGTTGCACATTAAAGCTACTCAGCCATAACATTTTGAATCCAATCTAATCCTGTGCCCCTTTCTCCCTGCCTGACCTTTCCCCCCGGACGCTGTTTTGCCAGCTGCCAGGAAGCAGGCAGAGCGCTCTCTGGCTATACAGGATCAATTTGCATCCTGGAGCATTTTTAAAGCCAGTCTAAAAGGCAAGATGGGAAGCTTATGGCATAGAAAAATCTCTAGATGGAGTAAAGAGCCAGCAAAGCTAGCCCATGCTATTCCTGTCTCAGAGCAGGGCAAAGGCAGAGAGCCAAAGCGGCCACTACACCAAAGGTGGAACATGCCCGAGGCTCTGGGGACCCATCTTCTCCCTGAGATCCATCAGCTCACACAGCATCAGGCCTGGGCTACCAGCCCGAGGGGCCTGAACCTTCCCAAAATAAATACCATCCTTTCCAGCTCTATGTGTCTGAGTGCATCACTTCATCTCAGCAAAGCTGTAAATGAGTTTTAGCAAAGGACCCCGCTGTGATCTGGCCGGGGAGCTATTAAACCAACACCTTGGAAAGGCAAGAAAATTACAGAGAGCACACAACCTGCTCTAACACGGCAGCTTTCCAACAGACTGCAGGACCCAGCAGCATCCCACGCTGCAGCACAGCAGATCATCGGGTTTTGGGGATTTTTTGTTTTACAGATGCCACTTCCCTTGTTACCTCAGAACCCCGTTATCAAGGAATCCTATTTATCACAGGGCTACTGCACAGCTCTGCTGAGATCATCGTGTCCAGTATATCCAGGGTGTGAAACTGTGCTCTGCAGGCTGTTCCCGTGACAGCAACACAGGATTGCCAGAACACTCCAGCCTCCCTGCAGAGCCCCATGCTGCTTTTCTACCCCGAAGTGTCTTCCCTTCAGCTCCCTGCAAAAGTGGTATTTAAAACCAGCAGCTTTTATTTTTGTTAATAAAAGCATGCAATATCTGTCCAAGCCAGGGTTACAAGTGTTAGAGTGTACAAGTGTTAGAGCCACAAATCCTACTTCTCCGAGTCCCACACCCTGGAGGATCAGCTTCCCCTGGCCAACTGAGCCACAGGGTAACGTGCCAGCACTGGGCTCCTTGTCCACTAGCCTGACACTTTCAGGCCAGAGCACTAAATCCCTATCTGCCCTCCAACTACTTTTCATGCTAGAAGGTGATTTGCAGCAAAGCAGACGTGGGTCGGTTCTGCTCACCTATGTGAATATCCACAGCATTAGTCCAGTGCTCTCCATGGCTATTGGAGGCACAGCAGAGGTACGTACCGGAGTCACTGACCTTTGCGTGGGTGATCTAGACAGATCAAAAGTTAAATCACATTATTTATGGTGAAAATCTGTTGGCTCCTGCCACAAGGCACCTATATTCCTGGAATAAAAAGTCATTTTTCTTGCTGTTTTCTGAGACCTCGTTCCTTGCCTCACAAAGCTAAGAGATTTCCCATGACTTCTGTCATTCTAAGAAGCTCAGTAAGGCCATGCACTAAGGTCTACTGATGATCCCAGCTTCTGGAGAGCAAGAATCCTCTGCCCAAATGCCTGCCTTCCTTTTTCCAGCAGCCCTCGAACCCTGTGTCATATCCATACTCTGCCCCAGGAGCCACACTGGGAGGACGGTACATGGCCAACATCAGAAGGTTGACTGTATTTCCTCTTAGGAGACATTTTCTAGATTTCTGATCATGCCCATTGTTCTCTTCTGGCAAGTTTGCAGCTCTTATCCATCTCTCTTGACATGGGACAAGAATCAGAGCAGCACTGTGGTTCTCCAGCCCAGGCTCCTACTCAGAGGGGAACTAAAGCCACCACTGGGTCAGATTGGCCATGGCTTTGTCTAGTCAAGTACTGAAAACCTCCAAGGACAGAGATCTCGCTGCCTTTCTGGCTCCAGTGCAGCACCACCCACCTTCAAATGAAGAACTTCCTCATTGCCAGCCTGAACTTCCCTGTTAAAAGTGCAATCTGAGGCCACTGACCCCTATAATATAACCTACCACTACTGAGAAGAGAGAGAGATTGGATCTCTTGTCTTTGTTACCCTTCACGTGATGCCCCAGAAGGAAATCTGCCTTTCTTGGATCAAGAAGACAGCACTGATTTACATTCAGACAGTGACCCAAAATAAACCCAGACCTTTTGCTTCCTCCTTAACCTTTTTCTTTCAGGGCTAACCACTTTTCCTTCTAGGTCTCCTGTGGACAGACAGCACTCCTGCAATTCCATCACTCCCCAGTACCCTGCACAGACAGACAATCACCGTTCTTGGGCCACTGCTGTGAAGAGGCATGAGAGATGTACTGAGAGCCCTTGACATATCTATGAATTGGTTACTTCTTTGAGAAACAGCCACAGCTTTGAAAGAAGCCCATAAAATGTATTCCCTCTTCAGCTGGAGTCCTTCAGTCAGCTGTCAAAGGAACAGGGGTGATTCGTGCAGTGCTTTCTCACAACCCTGCAACATGGCAAGGAAAGAGCTGAGCATGAGGCTGCTTCTCAAGGGCTGGAGAGATGGGGAGGACAGGCAAAGACAGAATGCTTTCTCCTTGTCACCTGGTCACACAGATCAAAGCACGCCCAAGCCTTGACATGCAGGTACGAGCCAGGCTTAAGGGCTGCCACCTGTCACATCCAGGATGACAATAACACAATTTTCAGTAGTGTCTCCAAGGCTTCTGAGGCTGTGCCGTGCCTGCTATCCAGCAACGAGCTTCTAGCACCACCTCAACAGCCAGAGTTTCTGAACTATCCCAAGGCAACAGAATATGGGATCACAGAATGGTGGGGGTTGGAAGGGACCTCAGGAGATCACCTAGTCCAACCCCCCTGCCAAAGCAGGTTCACCTAGAGCGGGTTTTGAACTTCTCCAGAGATGGAGCCTCCACAACCTCCCTGGGCAGCCTATTCCAGGGCTCTGACACCCACACAGTAAAGAATTTTTTCCTTATGTTTACATGGAACCTCCTGTGTTCCAGCTTGTGCCTGTTGCCCCTTGTCCTATCGCTGGCCACCACTGAGAAGAGTCTGGCCCCATCCTCTTGACACCCACCCTTTAGGTATTTATAAACATTGATAAGGTCCCCTCTCAGTCTTCTCTTCTCCAGGCTAAGCAGACCCAGCTCTCTCCGTCTTTCCTCAGCAGAGAGATGCTCCAGCCCCTTCATCATCTTTGTAGCCTCTGCTGGACTCTCTCCAGAAGACCCCTGTCTCTCTTGAACTGGGGAGCCCACAACTGGACACAGTACTCCAGATGCGGCCTCCCCAGGGCAGAGTAGAGGGGGAGAAGAACCTCCCTCGACCTGCTGGCCACACACTTTTTAATGCACCCCAGGAGACCATTTGCCTTCTTGGGCCATTTTGTTGGCTCATGGTCAACTGGTCATCCACCAGCACTCCCAGGTCCTTCTCTTCAGGGCTGCTTTCCAGCAGGTCAGCCCCCAACCAGTCCTGGTGCCTGGGGTTATTCTTCCCCAGGTGCAGGACCCTACACTTGCCCTTATCAAACTTCATCAGGTTCCTCTGTGCCCAACTCTCCAGCCTGTCCAGATCTTGCTGAATGGCAGCACAGCCTTCTGGTGTATCAGCCATTCCTCCCAGCTTAGTGTCAACGTTACCCAGAGTTTTTTTTTCTTCTGGTGTTCCAGCAGATTCCCATTCCGGTACCACTGGTAGGTGGGGGCTGGGACCCCCATGGCAGCACACTGCAGCTGTAGTGGCTTCCCCACCTCCACCTGCTGCTCAGTGGGGTTGAGGACGATGACTGGTTCTCCTTGCCAGAGCTGAGGGGGCAGACCTGCGAAGCAGCAACACAGGATTGGTCCTCCCTCCGCAAAGACAGAAAACAATGGTAATTTTTTTCCCCTGTATAGGACTCTACATATTGCCAGAAAAGTGAGCTTTTCCCACCCACACCAAGAGATGGAGACAACCCATGGGACATCACCGCTGTGCCATTTTGCTCTGGGAGAATCCTTGAGAGCAACACACATGATAGTAACTGACACACCAAAGCCCCGCCTCTGGCTTCTCAAACCCGACACTCGCTCTTTCCTGAGAAGGAAAGTCAACATGCTGAGGTCAGCCACACCTGAAGTTATTTTTGCTCAGCTCTGAAATAGCCAGATTGCCTCTTCCAGTCCCTCTGCCCAATGCAAATGGACAAACACCCAGTATAACTCTGGGAAACCCACAGCATGTGATCAGCAGGAGGAGCAGGTACATCCAGCTGGGGTTATTTGGACCATGACAGGGATCTGAACCATCCAGAGGATGGATACAGAGGTCTGGCTTAGACCTCCAAGCTCATGTTGCTGAAGCAATCCTTCTGTATTGTGATTTTTGAGCTAGGAGGGGACACAGTCCACAAAAGATTATCACTGCAGGGGTATGCAATGTCTGCACAAAGCATAAAATAGATAAAAGCTAGAAGACACACTTGTACCTCTGGCAACACAATGATGGACCTCCACCTTCACCCAGTCGGAGAAGACGGCATTTTTGTAGAGGTCATTGATTCTGCAAGTGTAAAGTTGGGTCTGCTCTGCAGTGATGGGCAAGTCTTCCTTGGTGGCACCAGGAATCTGGCGGCAGACAGACTAAAGGAAAAACACAGAATCATAGAATCAGTCATAGAAGGGTTGGAAGGGACCTTAAAGATCATCCAGTTCCAAACCCCCTGCTGTGGACAAGATTGTCAACCACTAGATCAGGCTGCCCAGGGCTCCATCCAACCTAGCCTTGAATGCCTCCAGGGATGGGGCATCCAGTTCTCTGGGCAACCTGTTCCAGTGTCTCACCACCCTCTGGGTGAAAAATTTCCTCCTAACATGCCCTAAATATCCCCTCTCCAAGTTTAAAACCATTTCCGCTTGTCCTATCACTATGCCCACGTAAAAAGTCACCCTCCCTCCTGTTTCTAAGATCCCTTCAGGGACTGGAAGGCCGCAATGAGGTCTTCCTGGAGCCTTCTCTGCTCCAAGCTAAACAAGCCCAGCTCCCACAGCCTTTCTTCATGAGAGGTGCTCCATCTGTTGGATCATCTTCCTGGCTCTCCTCTGGACCCTCTACAACAGCTCAACATCCTTCTTGTTTTGGGGGCTCCAGGCCTGGAAACAGTACTCCAGATAGACCTGGACACAGTACTCCAGATGGGGCCTCACAAGGGCAGAGTAGAGGGGGACAATCCCCTCCGTCAACGCGCTGGGTACCCTTCTTGATGCAGCCCAGGACACAGTTGGCATTCCAGGCTGCAATAGCACACTGCTGGCACATAGGTGGTGGGCAGTGAGTTCATCATCCCCGCTGGTAGTAGAAGGCACCTCATAAGAGCAGGAAAAGTGGAAATCCCTGGTTTCCTACCCTCCTCCAGCTGCAGTGAGGCAGGAGGTGCTTCTCCATTGCACACCCCCTCCCATCATCTGCAGGACTTGGTGTACACACACATCCTACCTCCCTCTCCTTCTAGCCGCCTGGTTCTCACCAGGTCTGGTCAGCTCCATGACTGTGAGCAGGGACCCAGCCTGGTGTCGTACCCAAGGTCACCTCAGCTCCCACCCTTACCTGGTGCTGACAAAACCACTGGTACTGCAGACATGTGCGTCCCTTGGCTCTGCACCGCAGGGTGAAGGAGTATCCCACGGGGATGGAGACAGAGACTGGCTGCTCAGTGATGGCAATGGCTGTGGAGAAAGAGGACGCAGAGGTGGATACAAGCCAGGTGCTCATCCCACCCATGACCAGGCACAATGGGCCGCAAGAGGGGTTACCCGGATAGAAAGGGAGGTTTGGGAAAACAGGGATGCTGGGCCTCCCGTGCCCAGGAGATGCCACGGGGCTTTGTGAGGGGGTCTCCTGGGGCCCAGCCCCACGGGTGGTGGCAGTTTTACCG
>NW_010341497.1:0-1976 GCF_000700745.2 Antrostomus carolinensis
GCTGGGAGCCCGGGAAGAAGGGAGGGGTGGGACTTCCCTGAGCCATCAGCAGGGACACCTTCCACTAGACCACGTTGCTCAAAGCCTCATCCAACCTGGCCTTCAACACTTCCAGGGAGGAGCAGCCACAACTTCCTTGGGCAACCTGTTCCAGTGTCTGACCACCCTCACAGTGAAGAACTTCTTCCTAATATCTCATCTAAACCTCCCCTCTTTCAGCTTAAACCCAAGGCTCAGCTGGGGGCCTCTAGAGAGAAGATGGGGACAGTGGTGCTCCCCTTCACAGCAGGGCTCCCACCTCCACCCACCCACATTTAATATCTCTATTTTTGGTGTGCCTCACACACACCATTTATTCACATTTTTTCACCCATCCTCCATCCCTCCAATCCTCTCCATTTATTTATTTTTAATGACCCATTTCCCTCACCTTTCTCAGGTGAGAACCTTCATTTCAATGCATTTCCTTTATTTTACTTCCAATTCTACTTTGTCCTCCCTTTCTGTTTCTCATCTTTTCCACTATGGTTTCCATGAGCTTTTTAAAGCTCTCTGACACAGAATTATTTTATTTTATTTTATTTTATTTTATTTTGGGGAGCGCAGAGGAGGTCTCACTTAACTTCACCCAGGTTCACTGAACCTCTGCACCAAGCAGCTCTTGCCAGTTTGTGGGGTTGTGGCAAGAAGATGGTTGTAAGTCCTTTCTAACTGAAAATACTCAGTTATTTTCTAACCAGAAGTGATTATTCTATTATTGTCTAACCAAAAAGGTTAGAAAAATAAATTTAAAAATAAATAATATTCTATTATTTTCTAACCAGAAGGTCTGCTTATTATTTGGGGGGAATAAAGGGGAAAATGGGTGTAATTCCCCAAGCAGAGAAGATTCCTCCTTCCCAAGTTGTTCAATACAGAAATCTCAAACTCAAGAGTGCTGGTGACACCTCTGTGCAGATAAACCTTCCTAACAACCCAACCTTTGCAGATTCCAGAAGGGAACTGGAAGATAAATCCTTCTTCTGAAAAACTTAAAGAGGTTGTTCTGCCTGTGCCAGGGCTGCAGAGAGGACTTGGATTCCCAGAAACTAGAATAGATGCTAAAACACAACCTCAAAGGGCACATCTCAAAAGAAGTTGATGGGGTTGTTTTAAAGCACTCTGGAGACTGAAAAAAAGACCATGATAGCATGAAACTCCAAGCAAGCCATCTTCTGGCTCATGCCCATTCAGCCCCAAAACAAGAGGACATAGATGCTAAAACACAACCTCAAAGGGTACATCTCAAAAGAAGTTGATGGGGTTGTTTTAAAGCACTCTGGAGACTGAAAAAAAGACCATGATAGCATGAAATTCCAAGCAAGTCATCTCCTGGCTCATGAAACTCCAAGCAAGCCATCTTCTGGCTCATGAAACTCCAAGCAAGCCATCTTCTGGCTCATGCCCATTCAGCCCCAAAACAAGAGGACAACTTCAAATTGGGCTGGAAAGACCAGAAATGGGATACTGGAGAGGAAATAGAAGTTGATCATGGTGGCAAGCAGCAGATCTCGCATACAAACCCATTGGCCTGGCAGAAATGAAGCAGAAATCCCATATTCTCATTCAAATAAATCTCTGCTATTCCCACAGAATCTAGACTTTCAGAGCAGAAGACACAGGAAGAGAATTTAGGCTCCAAGATGAAGTGCTGTCAGTGGTAAAGCACATTTCTGACCCTCCCTTACTGCAATCCAATCTCTAGATAACATCTGACTCCCCGTACGATCGCACACAGCGATATCCTGCTTTCAAATGTCGGGCTGCTAGGAACAAGAGTCACCAACATACTCTCAAGCATCATATAAATGCTCAAAGAATGAAAATGAATCACAGCAGGAAGGAGAAACTGCTCGGTTTAATGGAGTATTAATTATTGGTTCTTCTTGTGACCAAGAAGGAACTTGAGCACAAAGCAGAACTGGTCTCATCTGGCA
>NW_010341497.1:2021-6347 GCF_000700745.2 Antrostomus carolinensis
GCTGCAGAAGCTCTATCAGATATTGCCCTGAGGAGGAGCAGGCTGGGGTTACATGCCCAACTGAGTCATTTCCAAGTACCAACTGCATCTCCTGAGCCTGAGACACAAAGATGCTCAGCTTCTGAAGCTCCAAAAGGCTGCCCAGGAAGCTATTAATGCTCTGTACCTTCAGAAACACGTTGACAGCATCCGTGCTGAGTCATCCATGTGAGAAGCAAACACCTCGACCCCAATTCTACCCTTAGAATCACAGATTGGTTTGGGTGGGAAGGGACAGTCCAACCCCCCTGCAGTGAGCAGGGACACCTTCAACCAGACCAGGTTGCTCAGAGCCCCGTCCAACCTGACCTGGAATGTTTCCAGGGATGGAGCTTCTATCGCCTCTCTGGGCAACCTGGGTCAGGGTTTCACCACCTTCAGTGTAAACAATTTCTTCCTTCTCTCCAGTCTGAATCTCCCCTCTTGGAGTTTCAAACCATCACCCCTTGTCCTGTCACTACAGGTCCTGCTAAAATGTCTGTCCCCATCTTTCTTATAGGCCATCATCAAGTATTCAAAGGCCACTAGAAGGTCTCCCTGGAGCCTTCTCTTCTCCAGGCTGAACAGCCCCAACTCTCTCAGCCTGTCCTCACAGCAGAGCTGCTCCAGCCCTCTGATCATTTTTCTGGCCCTAAAATGCGGTCCCTTCTACCTTGACAAGGAGAAAAGTCTTTACCACCAATTCCAACATGCGTTGGAGCTCCATGGTGAAGTGCAAGCTCAAGGCACGAACATCTCGGGTTATTAATCCACTGTTTTTATTCAGACTTGCCACTATTGACGCTATTTGATGACTCTACCCAGAAATGTGTGTACACAGAGCAAATATTACAACACCAAGTGCAGCACATGCAAGGATGGGCCCCTCCTTTGCCAGGCTCTCCAGTGCCGTCACCCCAGTGGCACCAGCTGGAGGTGACTCGGGGTAAATACCCGGCGCTTTAGCCAAGTTTCAATTCAGTTTTGTACAACGGAACTTGTGGAGCTGATGAGACCAGGGATCTCAAAGATGGAAAGAACGGCCTCACGTGACTTGGTAATACACTTCCTCAGATTTCTGCTTTGAAAAACCAAAACAACAACAAAAAAAGAGAGATTGCTCAATCCCAGCACTGCCTCGATTGGAAAAGACCTTGAAGATCATCAAGTCCAATCATTAACCAACAATGACCAGTCCCCTATGACTAACCCATGTCCCTCAGCACTGTGTCTACACCACTCTTCAATCCCTCCAGGGACGGGGACTCCACCACTGCCCTGGGCAACCCCTTCCAATGCCTCAGAACCCTTTCAGCAAAGAAATTCTTCCTCACATCCCATCTCAACTGCCCTGGCCACAACTTCAGCCCATTTCCTCTTGTCCTGTCCCTTGGGCCTTGGTTGAACAGACCCACCCCCACCTCTCTCCACCCTCCTCCAAGGGACTTGCACAGAGCCACAAGGTCTCCCCTCAGCCTCCTTTGCTCCAGGCTCAACACCCCCAGTTCCCTCAGCCACAAGGGAACTCAGCACACTTGTGCTCCAGACCCTTCCCCAGCTCCGTTCCCTTCTCTGGACACGCTCCAGCACCTCCATGTCCAATGTAACAATCATTTTGATTTTCAGGCTTTTTGATTTACTGAACTTTCAGCCACGCCTACAGGAAAGGTGTTTTAGAAGGTTATATGAAGAGATGCCATCCACATCCCAGCGCTGCTGGGGGATGCTGGGCACGGAGCACCGGTAGCCAGCTGGATGCTCTGGTGGTCCAGGCTGCCTGGGCTTGGAAGGGACACTGTCCATTTGAAATCTAATTAAAAACCTGCATTTTAATTCAATTTGGTTGTAGAGGCAAAGAGCCTCCCAGTTCATGACCAGTTTTTTTCCAAATGCTGTTCCCTCCATGTAAATGTAGAACTGGTTCCCATTTTCCTGAGCGTTTATCCCCTTCTTGATCCACCCATTTCACCACATTTCCACCCGGATAGATGTGCCAAGCAACACATTTGAGGATCATCAGGATTTTCAAGGTCTTGAAGGTTTTGTTTGTTTTCCTTAAAGACCTGCCCTTAAGAGTCAGCACCAAACCTTGACCTCAAACCTGCTCTACATCTCAACACAACCTTCTGGTTTTGAAGGAAAAGCTCACACCATCCTGCATCCTACTCCCTAGGGAGGGAAAATAGCCCAGTAAGGATGCTGGGGAAGTTTTTTAGCAATACATTTATCCAACACACAATTTCTGGTTTGGTTTTGGTGGTTTCTTGGAGTTTTTTGTTGTTTTTTTTATTTTATTTACCGCAGCAAAACTGATCTGCTTCTGCATTATATAATTTCCACTTAGGTTCCCCTTTAGGTTTTCTTTCTCCACGAAGCAGGCTGCAGAGAGCTCAGGAGCAGGAGCTCTGCAACAAAAGCATCTGCAATAAGAAGCTTGTAAAAATTCAGGACTATCCATTGGGAAATATTTTCCCTCCCCCTCCAAAAATTACATTAATTTGCAGAAAAAAATAAGTTATGGTTTCATTTTGTACCAACTTTCCTCCAAGTTCTCTGGAAACACCACGAGTTGGTTTGTTTTATGTGCACATAAATAATTGAGAGGATAAAAACGCTGTGGGTTGAAGTGCAGAGAGTTTTCCCTGCTAAGATAAAGCTAAATTTGAGTGTTCTACACCCATTTTGCCCAAAGCCAGGCAGCAGGATCAGACCGACATCCTCTGTCAGTGCAAGAGCCACAGGCACGGATGCAACCTACCACCCTTAGGTTTGCAAAAAATCCCTAATAAATATTAATAAAACAAAGAGGAGAGAAAGAGGTAAAGCATTAAAAAAAAGAGAAAAAAAGAAAACAAAAGAAAAAAGAAAAAAGAAAAAATAAAAAAGAAAGAAGAAAAAAAGAAGAAAAAAAGAAAAAAGAAAAAAGAAAAACAAAAGAAAAAAGAAAAAAGAAAAAAAGAAGAAAAAAAGAAAAAAGAAAAACAAAAGAAAAAAGAAAAAAGAAAAAAGAAAAAAGAAAAAAGAAAAAAGAAAAAAGAAAAAAGAAAAAAGAAAAAAGAAAAAAGAAAAAAGAAAAAAGAAAAAAAAGAAAAAAAAAAGAAAAAAAAAGAAAAAAAAAAAAGATGGGGAAATTTGTAATTAAGAATGAAGAAATGGGATGAGGCAGCACCTCAAACTGTACCTTTGCTTCAAAAAACTGGGGGAAAATTAAGCACTGGGTGTATCTCCTGCCTGAAATACAGTCAGTGTGTTAAAATAAATCAGAGTGGTGATCAAGTGTATTTAAATAGGGGAAAAGGGTGAGTTCATACCATGGAAATGGGTGTAAATATACACGGAAATATTAAAAAAGTGATGTTTCTTGTAAAGAACATAAATGTAGAGAGGAAAGGGAGAAACCAGGAGAGGGTCAGGGGAGTCCAGCTCCCTTGTGAAGGGAACGTGAGGCTAAACTAATTAAAATGTAGAGTCCTTGGAGAGTTTGGGGAGGAAAGCACTGCAGAAATCAGTCCAGAGCAACGCTATTAAATCACAGATATTCACAGCAGAAACCATCCCCGAGTATCCTGGTCTGTTAAAATGGAAGGTAAGAGATGCTGGAGCCCTTTCACGAAGCATTGCAGAGAAGTAACTGCATTAAAATCCTTTACTGCTGCTTCTCAGCACTCTTTAAAATTCTTTCTACGATACAAAAATAGACAAATGCTTGAGAAAATCCAGCGCAAAGGCCGGGCTGCTCCACATAACGTTCCCAAAAAGTAGGACATCCTTTGAAAGAGGCAGGATCCCACCGAGGTGACAAAGGGCTGTGAGCTATAAGTAACCTGGTGTCACTTCTGTTGAATTCTCCCCCCTAAAATTCTTCGCTGCTCCAGAGGAAAAGGACTTTTTGCTTTGTCTGATGAATTAGGAATCATCTTTTAGGAGTTCAGTATCTCCTAAAAGGGCAAGAAATGTGAGCAAAAGACCTGATCTTTTCAAGAAAATATCAATTGGGAAGATAAAGGGGATTAAAAAAAACCTACCTGGTTATAAATCCCTGGAATTTGATAGAAGATAAAATATCTTCCAGCACAAACTGGAAAAATTAAAGGCCAGTTTACGTAGTTTATGTAACAAAACTTGTGCCGATAACACTCTACTCCGCTCTCGTAAGGCCCCACCTGGAGTACTGTGTCTAGTTCTGGAGCCCCCAACACAAGAGAGACATGGACCTGTTAGAATGAGTCCAGAGGAGGCCACGAGGACAATCCGAGGGCTGGAACACTTCTCCTATGAGGACAGGCTGAGAGAGTTGGGGCTGTTCAG
>NW_010341497.1:6539-8394 GCF_000700745.2 Antrostomus carolinensis
TTGCCCAAGGAAGCTGTGGCTGCTCCTCCCTGGAAGTGTTGAAGGCCAGGCTGGATGAGGCTTTGAGCAACGTGGTCTAGTGGAAGGTGTCCCTGCTGCTGGCAGGGGGGTTGGAACTGGATGAGCTTGAAGGTCCCTTCCAACCCAAACCATTCCATGATTCTATGAACACAGGCTCCGTGAAACATTTGTGCAGCAACGTGCTGAAGCTGCCAGCAAGATTTAGTTTGAAAAGAGAAGGTGAAAATCAATTTAAAAATAAAATAAAAAAAAAAATTCCTGGTATTTATTAAACTATTAAAAAAAGAGGGAAAAAAAAAAATGGCCAGTTGACAATGATCTGTGAAATGTGCGTGGGGCTAAATTTCAGGATGGCAAACCAGATGTGCGTGCAATTCCTGCAGCTGCACAAACAACACAGGCAAAGAAGACGGCTCCGGCGTGAAGTTCACGCTGGTGCAAGGCCACGGTTTATTTTATAGCCAGGCCATCACGCTCTGATATTAGTAACAGTTTTATTTTTCTCCTCCATAATTAAAGGCTGTGAAAAACGAGCGATGAAAAGACACGGCTGCGGCACGGCGCTCGCCGGCTCTGCAGAGAGGGGAAGGCTGGAGATGGAGATGCTGCCTTTAGAAGATGGTAACTAGGTGACAAGTGAGTAATCACGGCTGGATCACACTCATTGTATGAAAATTAAAAATATTCTGCCTTAGGGACTTTTTTCATCAGAGTTAGAGGTTATTCCTCCCCTTGGAGGAGGCACCAGGGAAGCACAGTTCAGCTGCCCTGGCCAAGAGTGATGCCAAGCTGGAAGGTGATATCCATGTTCTGATGGAGAAGGTGACAATATGAGTGTGCACCTAGAAAAAGATCTCCTATGAGCATCTAATGTGTTTTATGAAGTCACTTACTTTCAAAAACAGGAGGGAAACACCAAACTATTATTTTTGAGAAATGTTGCACCACCAGAACTGAATATCAAAGAGCAAATCAATAATTTAATCGACAAGTCTCACCCCCCTATCTTTGCATCGAGGCACTCCTTTCCTTCACTAAATTACCTTGAAAACAACCAAGAATTAGGCTGTTACACACACTTCTAATTTTTATTTCCCTCTTTAAAACCACAGCTTTGAAAAGAGAACGTGTCAGAGGTGGACACTCCACCACATTGAAATGGAAAGTTCATTGCAACCACCTGTAACGCTCGTGAGCAAGACAAAGGGCTTTCAGCAGGTCTCCCGTCGAGGAGGATGCTATTCTTACCCATCAGAGCAGACAGTTAGTTAGCTGTCATGAAATATTTATTAGTCTGCTGATGTGTTAATTAAAAAAAATTAATAAGATCTCAGTAGTTACTGGAATGATTTGCCCCATGTACAGTCATGGTGTTGACAATAGATGGGGAAGTGGTATATGGAGTGATGTTATTTCTTTAATGACTTATCTACCTGTCTGCAACTGCTCTAATTATTGCTAACAGCTGTTAAATTTACCTGTCCTTCATATTTCACATGAAAAATAGTTGCTGGATTGCTTCTACCTTCTCATTCATCCATTATTACAACATCAGGATGGGATTACAGCATTGGTGGACAAGGGAAGAGCAACTGATGTCATCTACCTGGATTTGTGCAAAGCATTTGACACTGTCCCGCAAGACATCTTGTCTCCCAAGAAGGAAAGACGTGGGCTGGATGGATGGACCATGGGGTGGATAAGGAATTGGCAGGATGGTTGCAGTCAAAGAAGTGCAGTCAATGCTCAATGTCCAAGTGCAGACGAGTGGTGTCCCTCAGGGTTGGTACTGGCACTGGTGCGATTCAACATCTTTGTCAGTGACACGGACAGT
>NW_010341498.1:0-757 GCF_000700745.2 Antrostomus carolinensis
CGCCCACGGCCTGTTGCACACCCCCTTGCACACCCACCCCCCCATTGCACGCGCGTTGCACGGATCGACCCCGTTGCACGTCCCAGTGCAGCTCTTTGCACACCCATGTCCCGTTGCACACTCATGGCCTGGTGCACGTCCAGGTCTCATTGCACACTCATGGTGTTGCACACTCATGTCCTGGTGCACGTAGAGAGTCTGTTGCACGTCCAGCTCTTATTGCACATCCATCTGCCGTTGCCCACTCACGTCCTGGTGCACATCTCCTTGCACACTCGTGTCCCATTGCTCATATAGATGCTGTTGTCTGTCTGTGTCCCCTTGCACACTCATCCTGGTGCATATTTCCTTGCACACTCATGTCCTGGCGCACGTCTAGATGTTGTTGCACCTCCACGTGCTGTTTCACACTCATATCCTGGTGCACATCTTGCACACTCATGTCCTATTGCACATACAGGTGTTGCACCTCCAGATCCCATTGCACCTCCATGTGTCATTGCACACTCACATCCTGGTGCACATCTCCTTGCACACTCACGTCCTGCTGCACATCCAGATGTCGTTGCACCTCCACGTGCCGTTGCACACTCGTGTCCTGGTGCACATCTCCTTGCACACCCATGTCTCCAGCTCTCATTGCACCCCCACGTGGTGTTGCACACTCACGTCCTGGTGCACATCTCCTTGCACACCCACGTCTCCAGCTCTCATTGCACCTCCACGTGCCGTTGCACACTCACGTCCTGGTGCACAT
>NW_010341499.1:0-225 GCF_000700745.2 Antrostomus carolinensis
TGAAGACCCCTGACTGCTGCCCGGCCGGAGTGAGCCCCCTCTCACCTCGCTCTCTCATCTCCCCGCAGGCTTCCTTTGGGAGTTCGAGCCCAGGTTTGTCCTCGCCCACCTCCTGCTCCAGCACCCGGCCTGGCGGTTTCTCCTTCCTGCTCGTTCCCAAATTTATCCCCTCGTAGCTTTCCTATCGCTTCATCTGCACACAATTAACCGTCTGCCAGATTTTTA
>NW_010341499.1:250-10484 GCF_000700745.2 Antrostomus carolinensis
AACTCCAGTTGCAGTTAGTAATTGTCTGCTCGGAACACAAAATGAAAACAAAGTTCTGTAGCACTTTTAAGTCAACATCTCAGTAAAGCCATGTAGCCTGGAGAGAGACTGCATCTCTTGTTGCTGATAACTACAGGCTTGTGTAAATTTTTGACTTTTTTTTGTAATATCAGAAAATGTGTAGAATCAGAATGATAAGTAATTTTCAAGGCTTTAAGTGCTCTTAAGGTGCTTTGGAATACTTTACACAAGCAAGCACAGTTAACGTTAGCGGGGCTACTCTCGAAGTATTTGGGGAATGTATTTGTTTCTGTGTAACTGCTTTCTGCGTTGGCTGATTGTCATCTTTTTTAAGCTGCCCTTATGAAGTGTATTTAGCTTGCATTTTTTAATATGGTTTTAAATATTTTAAATGGGATATTGAGCATTCAGAGCTCCTAAAGCAGTGGAACTTTTTTATCTAGGGTCTGTGAGTGAAATAGAACTTCCACTTGAGTTACTCCAACATAAAATGAGTTAGAACAGTGATTAAAAGCAATAATGTGGAGCACACATATATATATAAATACATATTAGATTAAGGCAGTTGACACTTTAAATGTGGATCAGGATGTGATGGCCAACACCATTAAACACATTATATCATTATTGTAATTGGATTAGTGTTATCAGCTATACTGAAAGTTCTGTGAGACCGTAGTATGAATAGCATGTGAATAAAAAGCATTTTTGGCCTGAACGTTTCTCTGCAGAACGATATGACAAACTTTCACAGTATTGTCTTAAGTGAGCTAAGCAAACGAAGTTTACTTTAATTACCTGCATATAGGGAATGAACACTTAGCATAATTGCTGAAAAATTAAGTAGATGCTTTCAGAGTCAGAAATGTTAGCATATACAACTGTCTCTTTCAAGGCTGGAAGCAGTGCAAAGAGGGATACTGCTTTTTTTTTTTTAAAGAGGATTGAAAACTTTTAGGTATTTCCTTCAAAACTTCTAAAGAGGTTTTTACATGGAAATAATTCTTAGTAAACCTTTTCTTTGCTACTTGTAAGCCAAGGACTGCAACGGAGCACTAGTATTTAAGAACTAGAAGAGGAAACCAGAAGTGAAAGAGAAATATCCTAATCTTTTTCTTTTCTGCATCCTGCGAGCTCTAAGAAAGAACATTAAAGAACAAATCAACCCTGTAGTTCAGTGATTTTCATTGTAGAGCCCCGCAGATGCAAGAATAGTTGCGTCTTTAAAACTTGTTGAATCTAATGATGACCTTTCTACCAGTTGACAAAATCCACTTAAAATAATACCAGTACTTTTTTGACGACTTATGAGTATCCTCTGGAGTAATTAAAAAGTGTCTATTGGACCACAGTGCTGTCACAATGGCTTGTTAATTAATATGATCCATTAAAAGCTTTTTGTTATTTCTGGTATATTTTCCTCAGTACTTCTTGAAACTCTGCTATATTGAGTCTTCCTTTCTAGCCCAAGTGCTAAGAATTAAATTAGTTTTAATAAAAGATCCATCTGTGAGGCTAAACTAATTTGAAGCGAGTCTCGCTGTTTATATTGATGTTAGTAGGAAGCTGATTCGTAACGTAACGTTAGTTGTTTAGCAGTCACACACATAGAATCAGAGCCTATAAATCATAGTCTTGCAGCATCTGAAATCTTGTGTTGTGTGCTTTGTACCTTGACAATGATTTCAAGGATGTTTTGAACAATCTTTTATTCAGTAAAATATTAATTTGGGATTGTACTTTCTGAAACGTTTCAGTAGTTCAGGTACGTCTCCCAAGTACTGCAAGAGAGAAAATGCACCTATTGCTTACAAATATGAAGAAGGAAGGCCAGCTAAAACAGCTGAATTTGTCAAGTGGTTAGCAATTTGTTCCAGTTATTCCACTGACAGTTCTGGCGCTGTATGTGAAATAATTCATGCAACCGTATTTTTTTCTGTGATGTGGTTTCATGTGCTAGTATAGAAAAAAAAGACTCAAATCAGGTTTTTTTGATAGTTGGCTCTTTATCGTCTGAGGATCATGACTTTGACCCATCTGCTGAAATGCTGGTACATGATTATGATGATGAGCGAACTCTTGAAGAAGAGGAAATGATGGAAGAAAGCAAAAATTTCAGCTCTGAAATTGAAGATTTAGAAAAGGTAGGAGTAACTTTCTCTGGTAAAACTTATCTAGTGAAAAGTTCACTAGAACTTTCACTAGAACTCAACCTGTTCTTCAGTTTGTGTTGTATTCTGCAGTTTTCTGCAATATGCCTTTGCAACTTCTTTAAAAAAAGAAAAAAAAATCAAGTTTGGTTAGGGTATAGCAGTGCATCCTCACAAAAAGGCTGAACTTAGCTTCTCAGAGCTGTTAGTGTTAAGTTCATATTCTTTTTCGTTTAGCAGCCCTTTCACTTTGGTAGAGAAATCACTGAAGCAGGTTTTAGCGTCATCTAATACCGCTTATCACTTCTAAGTTTTATAAGTTGGATATAAGTTGAAACTGTATATTTTGCATACTGTTAAGTGACAGCTGGCTGTATTTCGTTCTGTTGGTCAGATTTTGCTTTTCCAATATGCAAACAAACAGTCCCATTTCAGGCATGGTGGAACACATTCATTTGCTACGTGAATAGTAGTTCTGTCTTAGTTTCACCAGTTTGGCATTCGGTAGGTGTACAAAGTGACCAGTGTGCTCCTTGGCTTTTCCTATTCCATTTTGCACTATTTAATTACATGTTTTTCGTATTTGCACCTCTTGTTCATCTGTGGCAGTGCATCACCCGTTTTAAATGCTTACTGAATGCTGAACGCCCACAAATTGATGCTGCCTGCATTAGTGTTTGGTGACCCACTTACACCACCACTCAGCATAACTGCAGATTTTGGTCAACAGAGTTCCAGGAAAGTGTCATTTTTAGCATCAGATATGAGGCTGTATTGCAGAGTCTGGTGGTTAAAATTGAGTTGTTACTCCACAAAATCATCTCACTGCTTCTATAATAGAAGGAGGAAGAACTGAGAGCCACTCATCTTAAACACTTTTATTACTTTATGTCCCAATACTGCAAAGACGTGGACATGAGTTGGCATTTACCCATTGTGAAAAGTCTTTGCGGGACTAAGACCTTAGCTGACTAAAGAAAACAAGTAATTTAATCAGTGTATGAGTTCAATAAGAAATTTTTAAAGGTAATATAACTGCTAAAGGTATAAATACTGGAAAATATTTTTAGTATTTTCTCAGCTTGAATCAGGTAACTAAAAAAATATCCACTGTTTTATTAATTGCATTAGGATGCAAGTGTAGTGATATTTACTAAAATCACTTGATCAAAAGCCATTGGAAAAAACAAGTTATGATTCAAGACTTTCTCTTGATTTTTGCCTTCTGTATCATTAGCTGTCTCCCCTGTTACCTTGTCAGTGGTCATTATAAAATATATTGTGCAGGAGATGGAGTGCTTAAAAGTTGCTCTATTGGTTTACTTTTGTGGGTTTTTGCACACTTGCAGCAGTACCTATGTAGGACTAAAGTCTTTTAAGTTTTTCTGCATTTCTCTCTTGTAGTGGGGGTTGTAAATGTTTCTAGGATATCTTCTGTCTTTAAGAAATATAGGCAAATGGTGCTCTACAGTATGAATCGGATAAGGAGCAAAGTTTTAATAATTACTTCTTAGTTTCATCCAGTAAACAGTTTTCTTCAGTAGTTTGATGGGACTTCACTATATGCCAAGGGACATGGTTATGAATTATTTCAGTCCTGTGCCTGAAAATACTTTGAAATCTTTAATCAAGATTCCTGCTTTCAATTAGCTTTTTCTTTGTTTGTTTTCACTTTGTTTTTCAAAATATGTCTTAGCCTTTTAGGCCTGAACTTGTTACAAGTATTTGGCAATATATTGAAATGTTTCTAAATCCTCTTGTATTAGGAAGGAAGTATGCCATTGGAAGATTTACTGGCATTCTATGGCTACGAACCCACAATTCCAGTTATGGCAGGTTCCAGTGCAGATAGCTCTCCAAGTGAACTTGCTGATGAACTTCCAGATATGACTCTAGATAAAGTAAGTCAGAACCATTTTCCCCTATATTATGGTTTCATAGCAGGAATCCAGGTGATCCTTAAACTATATTTCACTATCTCTTGATGTTATAAAATATGAATCTTTGTCAATTGCAACATATGCTATTACTCTGAATTCATTCTTTTTCAAGGATTTTGAAACTCTGATTCTAATTCACATGTACAAATGCATAGCAACTTTAGTGGCACTATAGTACTACCAATGAGCAATGAGTAAGTTAACAGTTTTTATAAAACACATCCAAACAGCTTTGAATAAGTGGGCAGTTTTTTTTGTTATGTGGGCAGTGTCCAGGAATAGTAATTCTGGATGCATGTAAAGTATCAAAAAGTTTGTGAATGACTTGGAAATGCACTGCTGAATACTTTGGAATGTTGCTTTCAAATGCATATAATTTGGAAAGGTCTCAGCTTTGGGCTGTGAGAGAGGGATTTGTCTATGTGCAGTGACTGTATGTCATATATTGCTGATGTAAAAACCTGAAACTTTAGTTTTTGTGGTTTGCAAGCTAGCTTGGAATTCTGAGATTTTGATCTGATTTTTGGCTATAGTTTGGATTCTAAAGTATGTAGGTAGTAAGTATAAGTTGGTTATTTTGTTGGGTTTTTTTACTTTCTGTAAGTATGATGTCATGGTAAACTCCACAGAAAGTAGGTTATAATGATGGCTCTGCACATCTGATTCTCATTAGGATTCACGATTGTGTTGAGGCTACAAAAATGTAGTCAGCTTGTTGTCTAATACAGTTCTTTCCCTTCCTAACCTCTACACAGAGGGGTTCAAATGTGTCTGCTAGTGGGGGAAGTGTGCTTTTTCTATCTTAGTATCTTTTTATTTAACCTACAGAAACATCTTTTTTTGTGTGTTTTGGGAAGGTAACGGGTTGTCTTTTGTGTGTAACAGGCCTCTTGGCAAAACTGTACAAAAGTGCTAGTCTGTTTTACTTTTTATCACAGAATTTAAGGGGTAACAGCCTTTTAAAGCTTTGTTAGATCTGTGATGCAAAGAATGACAGAATTCTAAAGATTTGAGGCAGTTGCCACTGGTATTTTTCATTGGAAGCAGCTGGAGGAACATCTGAGATTGGTGCTTGCAGAAGCTACTTCTTGTGTGTTTATTTCAATAGAAGACAAAGGGGAAATGAACTCCTGGGTTCAACTCTTCAATGAATGGTTATATTTGTTCTTAGATTTAGGAGGAGCAAACTAGCTTTTTAATTAAGGGAGTGTGTTGTGCTAAATTTACTTACAGTAAAATAATTCTTTTTAATTAATGAGACTTAACATTTTCTGAATCTAAATGCTCACCAGTCTGTACTTAAGTCAGTCTGAGGTTTTATTTTTTTTATTTTGATGATACAGGAGGAAATCGCTAAAGACCTCTTGTCGGGTGATGATGAAGAAACACAGTCCTCTGCTGATGACTTGACACCATCAGTTACTTCACATGAGGCCACTGACTTCTTCCCTCGGCCATTAAGATGTAATTTTATATAGTACTCAAAAAGTCTTAGCATTATATATAGCTTCCTAGCTTAAAATATCAAAATTGCAAAGTAGTGCTGACTTTACTGAGAATTGAGAAGCAGTGCTTTGCAGGATGTTGTACATGGATGTTGTCTTTGATTGGTATTACTGATTACCTAAAAGACTTATCTTTGGTACTGTGCTCAAAGCACAAGTAAAATTAATTTCTCTACAAATACAATAACTTCATAATTAATAGTTAATGTGTCATTGAGGAACACCTTTCATGATTTTCAATACATTAGTGAATTACCTGAATATGTAACCCATTGTTTTAAATTACTATTTCTCTAGTAAAATTTTTGCTGCTGCTTTTGAGCCAGTGACTCTCCCATGGAGCCTGTGGACGTGAACTGGGACTCAGTTTCTCTGCAATTATGTCCCTTCAGACATTCAACACTTTTCCATAGGACTTCATGGGGTGAAACAAAGTGGTTTTTTATGGGATGGGGCTTATAAACCCATGGCCACCAAAATTTCACTACCCATGGAGTTATTATGGGAAGGATCTAAATACCAGTTATCCAACCTGGATAAGGTATTCCTCATTGCTTGTTGTAGCTTGTTTGTTCATTGGTGTACTAGAGTTAGAGCAATATGGAAGATTTTTATCACAGTTTTGATTTGGCAGGTATCTTAAGCTGTTCCTGGGGGTTTCTGTAGAGAAGGGGGATGATAAAGGGGGTGCCTCAGTCATCAGCATTTGTACTCATTTGCATGCTGCTGATGTAAGACATTTGTATTGAAAGAGAGATACAAAAACCTTAAAAATTATAACACCCTTTTTTCAGTTAAGCAAACCCCAGACTTGCTGGCACTTAAACCTTGCTTGTGAACTGTTAATGAATATGACACTGAAAGTGCGACAGCTTTATAGAAAAAATAATTAGCCTTTCATCTTACTGAGGATTAAGAAACAGTCATCTTTGTTTTCAGCTATCATGGGTTTTTTATCAGAATGTTACTTTGTCTATTATTACGTATTACTTTCTCTCCATTATTACTTATTTCTGTATTATTTTGTTTGGACATTTTAAAATCAAATACCCACCATTTCAGGGAGTCAGTTCTCTGTGCTGTTGGCAGTTTCATCTTTTTTCTCATCTCTGTCCATTTCTGAGATACTAAGATAACATTAAGTTTTAAGATAAACATATTAATACATAATACAGGCTATTTTATTAAATTTGCATTAATTGGGAAAAAAAATGTGCCTGGATAATAATAGGAATTCTATTTCATGCATTCATGTTAGCTTCTTGCTTGCTACTTCTGACAGCAAAAAGGTAGACTTGTGATTGTAGTAATGAATACAGAAGAAGAGCATCAGTCCCCACACAGTGTTGGATATTGTTTCTGATATTGATGATTCTGTTTAGTTGGGTTCAAGCCTATTTATGAACATGTTGTTTCTGAAGTTTGAGAATACAAAATAGCTTTAATCATATCAGAACTGTAGATTCCATTCTGGCGGGGATTATACAGCTATAGAAATAGAGTTACTTCAGAACTCAGTACCACAGTTTTCCAGATTCTGAAATATGAGTTCTTCGATGGAGTACTGTATTTCAATTGCTTGGAGTACTCTGCTGTATTTCTTCCTAAGGGGGAAAAAAATTATTAAAGAGGAATAAGCAGTCTTTTGCTGTCTTTTGCTTATTCCATTTTGTACTATGTCTCTCCTGTATCTTCACTCTATGCTGAGGCAGTCTTCTTTAAAGGAATGTTTTGAATGCCCATTAAAACTTCTCGTGAAAGGTTTTAGTAGATAATAAAGACATACCTTCCAGTTTACTTTCTTTGTGATTAACCTGAGGCTAAGTGATAGCCCTGGAAGTTTTCTGTTTTTCTCATAGCTCTTCTGCAAGGTATAAGCCTTTGTTGAGAAAATTTATGAAGAAAAAGAATTCCATTTCTTTTTGATTGTTGGAAATACAGTAGATTGTCTCAGTTGCAGTGATGATAAATGTTTCAATTCTACAGCATACAAATGTGCCTTCTGACTTCATGCTAGTTTGATAGAAATGTAGATTAACAGGCTTCTGATAGAAGTGTAGATCAACAGACTCATGATTAATGTCTCCCAGAATAAAAGCAGGTGCTCCTTTCAAAAGTAAGGAATATCTTGTAGTTCTGTACTTGAACTGAAAATTCTTCCTAACTAAAAGACAAACTTTTTTGTGTCTGAAGCAAACACTACGTGTGATGGAGATAAGGAATCAGATGGTGAAGATGTAGAGGCAGACAATGGTAATTCATCTGAAGATTTGAGAAAGGTAGTAATTATATCTTTTTTAAAAAGTTAAAAAAACTTTACTGTTAAGAAAAATGCATTAAGATTTATAGTATGTATCTAAAACAGTACCTTAATTCTTAAATTCTCTGCCACATCCCAGATTAATGGCATTTTTAATGCTTCCATACACAAAATACTAAGATAATACCTTTCTCTCTTCATTTTTATTACACCTTCAGGAAATAATGGTTGGTTCACAGTACCAGGCTGAAATTCCACCTTACCTTGGCAGATACAGTGATGATGGAAAGCGTAAGTTCTTCTGACTGTTTTACTTTTTATGTTTATATATAGCAGTTGATGGAAAAATGTTATTTAACTTTATAAGGTAAATTCAATGGCTAGTTAAAGTCTCAGAGACCTTAAAAAAAAGGCACTAGAAAATCAAAGTAACACAACCATGTAATTGTATTTCAGAAATATGCTTCTTCAACTTTGAGAGGATGTTCTCAAGAAAACATCAGAGGGTGGATTACAATGTTAATTCTGAAGTATCTAGTAATATTAGGTGGCAACAAACTGTGGGTTGAAAAGGAAATATTTAATCAGAGTATTATAACTGGGCTGTAAGTGTATAACTTAGTTTACATTGAAGATCTTCAATATTTTTCTTTCCTGTTTTTTGGTAAGCACAACACTGTGGGTTACAAAATGGATATGGAAAACAAAGCCATAAACTTTTTTATATTTCCATAGCATGAGTAGAAGATTTAGGTCCTGATACAGTGTCTTTTAAAAAATGCAGTGTTTTAAGTATGATGTTATTCCAATGTAAATCTAGGTTAAAAATTGCAGTTGTGCTAGAGTAAAAAAATAACTTATTTAATAGAGTTTTATTTTGTATCTTGAGAAACCTTTACTATGAGAAAAGTATAGTACATACAGATGTGGAGTTCAAAAAGCAAATAAAGAAAGAAATTTGCTCATGGGACAGCTGTGAAATTAAGGACCAGTTTGAGAGAGATGTTAATAAATGAAGGGCATTCTGGATTTTCTCTGAAAATTTTCAATATTCTGTAAGTTACTTGTGTTCAAACTGTAACATTTCATGGGAACATTGTTCTAATGAAGTATATCAAGTTTTTTCACTATTACCAACTGCTTTTTTGAAGAATCCTTTGCAGCATAGAAGAAGAATGTTTGGTATGGATGGAGCTGGAAGCATTAGCAAGTGAACATCTCTTGTGTTGCTTAAAAGACCTGGGAAAGTCTCTTATTTTCTAAGATTCAAGCATGATGCTTATGGGTTGTAAGAAATGAAGGAGTAAGAACTGGATTTATCTGGATAGTCCTTTTACTATTTACACATCTTTCCTCAGCCAAGAACTAGAGAAGTGCCAGTAACCAGAGGATGACCAGGAAGGGGTTAATCTGACAACTTTGTCTGGAATGAGGAGAGAACCAGTGAGAGTCTTGTCTGCTGGGCATGGCCAAGAGTAAAGAGGTAGCTCTCAATTCAGAGAGCCCGAGGAGCTCCTCTTGAGACTGTCAGTCATGAACTCCAGCAGGAGGTGCTGGGTTGTCTTGGCTGATAAAAGGAGGTTGAAGCTGTGTGTCAGCAGTGCTCAAAGAGATCTTACCTGGCTGTATGGGGGGAGGTTTCTGTGAAGGCCTCTTCTGTACTCCCTGAAGAGCTTGCAATGGCAAACAGGGGCTTACATTTCTGCTATATAGTCCCAGCTACCAGAATTGTGCTAGAAGTCAGTTCTGCTCTTCTATAAACCTTCCACTTGTAACATACTATTTGAAAGCTTTCCATATTCTTAAGTCATAACAGAACTTTCAGAGGAGTTACGATTTTATTCCTCACCTTAGCTTAATGTTGTTTCCTGCAGTTTTATGAGAGATTTGAGAATCTTCATCTCTTCTTCTGTAACAGTCATTATGCTTGTGTGTTTGAATTTAATAACTCTCTAATTTTATGTCACCAAGAGAGTGTGTGAAGCATTAGGTGAAATGTTAATCACATCTATTGATCAGAGTAAAGGATTTATAGTTTAATCTAGAATTGAAATGTGCACAGACTGACAAAGGTTCAGGCCACCTCTTGAGTATTTCCAATATATTGTCTTTCAAAGTAAGCTACTTAAGAGGTGCATACATGATTTCAGTGTACTATGAAGGAGGACTATACATCCTTGTTGCTTGTAAACTATCCAATGTACAGGTTCGCAACAGGATTCAGTTGTTAGTGAGTAGAAGAACAAATTACCGCATTGAGACCTAGATTTCCATTCTGTTAAGTAATTTTTGGCAAATTTTAGTTGAAAATGACCAATTAGCTACCTCCTTTATGTATATTTTTATTTATGTATATAT
>NW_010341500.1:0-225 GCF_000700745.2 Antrostomus carolinensis
TCCCTCCCCGTGCTCCTTCCTTCCTTCCTTCCTCCCTCCCCGTGCTCCTTCCTTCCTCCCTCCCTGTGCTTCCTCCTCCTCCCAGGCTCTCAACTTCTCGGTGGAGGAACACTTTCTGTGTTATTAACTCTAAGAGTCATTAACTCTAAGAGTGACTTAACTCTTAAGTGACTCATTAAACCTCAGAGCAGTGGGGAGGTGAAACTGGGGGTGTTGTGCTTCCCC
>NW_010341500.1:274-1326 GCF_000700745.2 Antrostomus carolinensis
CCCTTGCCCCTCTTTTTTGCAGACCTTGCTTCGGAAATGTCCACGTGGGATGGAGTGATAGTGACACCTTCTGAGAAGGCTTATGAGAAACCTCCAGAGAAGAAAGAAGGAGAAGAAGAAGAAGAGAATCAGGAAGAACCTGCTGCAGGCGAGGAGGAGGAGAGCATGGAGACACAGGAGTGACGCGCCCAGGTGAAGCCCGGCTGGGAGAAGGCAACGCTGGGCAGGGGAGGGAATAATTTGGGCTCATCCCTCCCCCTCTCTCAGCACCCCATCTGCCCCCCTGCAGCAGGACCCCCCACTGCTGGGTGTTGCTGGCTGAAGAACCGAGCAGAAGCCTGAGCCCATCCCCAACCCCCCGTCCCTTGGATCTGGTTGTTTTTTATAAGTTGCATATTAAAGTGTTTCCCCCATTTCTCGTGTCCTGTTTTGAGGCAGGGGATAAAAAGTGAAGCGATAAAGTTTGGAGGTGATAAAAAGGAGCCAGAAAAAGGTCTAAGGGTGGGTGGAGGGTTTCAAAACTTGAAGGATGTTGAACCCCAACCTGCTCTTTGCTGCCAGCAGCTCCCTGGTTCTGTTTCCCACATCAATATAAGGCTGTGGCCGGGATGTCCCAGACTCGCGTGGCCTCACCAGCCCGTAACCAACACACACTCGCTTTTATTAGTTATTTAAATCCTCAGAACTACAATTCAGGGTCTATCCCAGTTCCTCCAGCTGCAGCTCAGGAGCTGTGGCCTCACTCTCCACGATTTCTCCCCCCTTCCCGTGCTGTGGATGCTCAAAAACCAGGGATACCTGCTCCCCTCACTGTCCGTACGGAATCCCACCCGGCACTGTCCGGCTCAGCGCCCGGTGCCGTTGGCACAGCCGCGGTACGAGGCAGATCCAGCTCAGTGCCACCGCGGGGGTCTCACTTGCCAGGCAGACCCTGGGGGTAGCCCCCCGCCGCCTCCAGCATGGCCTTCCTCCGCACCGTCTCCTTGGCCACGCTGTGGTTCAGCCTCCGCAGCCGTTCCTGTGCAGGGGAGTGTTATCCCATCAGGACGAGG
>NW_010341501.1:0-4250 GCF_000700745.2 Antrostomus carolinensis
GGCGGCTGGAGGGGGACTGTCCCCCCCTTCCTCGGGCTATGGGCCGTGGGGTCCCTTCCTAGGACGGTGCTTTGCCCCTGGGAACCCCCAGGCCACTGGAGATGGGCAGCTTGGATTTTTGCCCCAGGCTCATTGGGGTGTCTTCATCCTGCACCCACTATTTTTGGCATGAGGTCCCCCAAAATGCACAGGAACCTGCTGGGGAACGTCACCAGGTGCTGGAGTCCAGCTCAGCTGCACCCCCAGAGAGGCTGTAGCCTTGTCTCTGCCACTCTTAGTCCAAACAAGCAACATCAAACAAATGATGGAAATAATAAAAGCTCCTATTTATTTTCTAGTCTGATACTTCAGGTCCAGATGGCCTCCTAATGTGTGACCACATGGAAGGGACAGCGAGAGAGGGACTGAGAGGAATGAGCAAGGAAGAACTATTTGCAACTGATAAGTGGTGAGATGGGAACTGCAGAGGCTCCTACACTTATTTTTTATGGAGCGTACCACATACTTCGGCATACGTACGCTCCACCTCCCACTCAGATTGTGCAGAATGTTGCATAATATTACCATCTGAATTTATAGAAATGACTGGATTGTTTTCAAAGGAAAAAAAAAATTGCTATTTTCCCTCATTTACAGTCCAACTATAGATCTTTTGTCTTCACGTATGTCAGTCTTACATGTCACTTTTAGTATTCCTTTCTGTGTATATTTTTTAAAGCATCCACTGTTAACACCTCAGAACTCAAAAATAAATATATTCTGTTCTTGTCCTGCATAAAAAATAACAAAGATTTTGAAATAGAGTCCCAATACTTACTGATTTAGTCCCAATACTTATTTGATTACATAGGATCTCACCTCACCCCAAAAGAGCAGGGGTGCAGCAGCACTGTCCTCTCCATGAAGGATTAAAAAAATAAATAGAATCTATAGGTGTTGCTGTTTCCGAGACGAGTGATGGGAAGGCAATTAAACAGCAAATAAAGTAATTTCAATAGCTGATGAGCAGCTTCACTATCTCATTTTCCTTCTTTATGTGAGAACTTAATTTTGATTTTAACAGCAGGTTTTGGGCTTTTTTTCCTAGCACTTTCAGTGTCTTTTTGTTTGTTTGTTTTTTAAATGTGACAAACTTTAGCAAACTCTTTCATTTTTATTCCAGTTTTGAAACTCTCTCCTCTTAGATCCGCACTAGAATTGGCTTATTTTAATCACGTTAGGTTCCAGTCTTGCAGAGATTTGCATACATGCTTAATGTCAAGCGTGTGAATAGCTCCATTAAGTTCAACAGGATGAAGTGATGTACAGACATCTCTGAAAATTGGGGGCCGTGTGTTACAACATCAAACCAACTTATCCATCATTTAGTTTTATAATAAAGCTGTAGAACGAATGTGTTATTTCAAAAAACATCCTGAATTTCTCTCAAATCCCAGAGGAGCAACTTAATTCGATTTCTGCGCTCTCCCGGTTTTTAAAGGGTGCTGAGTTCAAAACCAGCGATGTCATTTCAAATGAAAGCAGCAGCCAGGACAGCTCAAAGAGAGCAGGGCACCTTCATCCACATTATCATTATCTTCATATTTATTCAAGTTTATAAAACATACTTAAAAGGAGGAGAAAATGATCATTTAGAATTGAGAACTGACCTTTTTTTGTTGATTCATTAAGCCTGAAAAATTAGTAATGTTTGTATCTCTGCTTCAGCCGTTCATTCTGTGTCCGTTTTGGTCAGAATTGTGGAAATAAATGCGATTACTAAAAAGGACCCGTGTGCATTAAAGGTTAAAACCTGACATCTCAAAGCAATTACCCTCACTCACCATTAATTTCAGCTGGATTTACGAGTGCTCAGCTGCTTTTCCAAACACCCTAATTTTGTGTGGAGAATATATAACCATGTTCCATCTCATGAACTTCAGAGAGGCGACGCAAACACCCAGCGCTCCCTCCCCTCAGTGATCTTGTTTTTTTAATCTTAACAATCAAATTGTAGCTTTAAAACCTGTTTTCAGGTGAAGTGTTCTGAAGACAGATCCGAAATTATGGTTGATGGTGGAAGAATTTGAATTTTTCCAACTCAACTTGGCTGAAAAGAGTTAATTCACTTTTATTTCACAGAAAAATCAATGAGGGTTGAAGATCTGTAGTAACCTTTCCGTATTATTTAATAGAGCACAATCCAACAAAAGAGTTATCAATCAGCCAAAGTGCTGATGGAATCAGTTGTGAAGCAGCACTGGCTGAACATATGAAAAACTATATAAACCCACGTGCTTAGAAAACGGCCTTGGAGAGAGAAATTGGGCAAAACATCCTATAAACCACATTAATCTGGAAACTCTGACATTTTCACGGCGCGGTAATGCTGCCGGCCTTGAACGTAACTGCAATTAGTGCAGCGAGAGTTCAGCCGTTTGGGGGAAGAATTAATTAGTACTGACTATTTCAGTCTTCATTCAATCTCTTACTTTCATGTCTTGTTTCTTTTAGTCGGGAAAAGAAAAAAAAAAGCCATAATCACGTTACCAGCCAACACTCCACTGACCCACGATACAGGAGACCGCAGAGGATTAGGAACGTTTCCCTCAGTGCTCGGGCAAGAAAGAGACATGGAAACATGAACAGGTATCACCATCCTTCACACAGTCTCTCACTGGAGTTCTCAGACGTGTTTCTAATTTCCTATGTTTTCCTTTTCTCCCATTATCACATCCTTAAACCTTGAAAATTGTTTAGTCTGCTACCTTGAATGTGAAAAGGTGAAATATCAAAACAGATTCTCTTTATTTTTCCCCCTAGGATAAAATAAGCGTACAGTTTTCTAAGAGTTATCTAAGTAGATATTTTCAAAGCTCTGCACTGAAAGATTTCTAGGTGGTGTCCAAAATATGGCAAATATTGTGTCTCTGGTAAAAAAAAAATCCTGATAGTTTTCTAGTGTCTCTTAAGAAAAATAATAATTAAAAAAAATTAATAATCATTGCTTCATCTGTGTTTTGTTTTCTGCTTACATCTGGAAGTACCTAATAAACACGTCCCATAAAGTTGCCACTTCTCAGACCTAATTAGCTGTCAAAACTTACACAGGAAAGTTGTTTACGATGAAGGCTTCACTTTCCAAATAATAATAAAAAAGCTTAGATCATAAACTCAGAAGTAAATGCAGGAGCAACAAGTAAATATTATTTCAAGATGAACATCTGTTGTGTGAGGTGGGCACAAAAATTCTATCCATATAGATTTTTATCATACCATCCTTAATATAAACAGCAAACAGATGTCTGGCTGGCTTAATGTATGGAAGTTTGGATGTTCACTTAATGGTTGAGTGATTTTTATCACTCAGTTTTGTATTTTTAAGTATGTAAAGGGGGGAAAAAAACATAATGAGAGGAAAGTACATCAATTATGTGTCAGTGTGGGGCATCTCACAGGCGTGTCTGCACCTCGGTGTAAGATCATTGCTGCTTTGACTGACAGCATCTGTCAGCAACATTAAATTTAAGAGACTTTGTTGAATTAGTCACTTGTTGATTATCGATTAATCAAGTTTGTTAGAAAAATCATATAATCCAACCTTGTGATCTATTATAATAGTGTTAGTGAACCTTAAATTGCTGCTACCCCAAAGTCATGCAAAACACGTAATCCATGTGTAAATCATTCCAACTCAATTCTAACTTCATTTCCCTTTTGTATGCCCTTTTCATTAAGTAATAGAATGAACCTTGCCATCAAACTCTGTTAAGACACACTTTCATAAATCCAAATTAAAATCACTTTCTCTGGTATCTGACAGTGATTCTTTGAGTGACCTTAAGTCCTTCCATTTCTACCTGCACACACAGTCACACACTCTCTCTGTTTCTTGTGCTGATTTTGAGGTATTTCAAACCTTGGCCTGAGTCACCAGCTCTCTCAAGTAGATGTTTTTCAAACTCCTTTCACAAAATGTGAATAGTTTTGGGAGTTGTTTTGGTTTTGGGGTTTTTTTTTCCCCTGAAGTAGCTCATTCCTCTTCATTGGAACATGTCCTTAGATGCCTTACAAGCACTGGGACGCTTGGTTTTCACAGACACTCTCTTTCCACTACCAACCTGCTACATTTCCCACTATCTGTTTTGATTTCTGGGCTGGTACATACCACGAAAAACAAATCTGTGCTCACCTTCACAGTTCCTGGGCTTGCAGAGCACCAGCTCCCCGCGTTTGTCAGGATCATAGAATGATAGAATGGTTTGGATTGG
>NW_010341502.1:0-2245 GCF_000700745.2 Antrostomus carolinensis
CAGGCTGCCCAAGGAAGTTGTGGATGCCCCACAACTGGATGATTCTGTGATCTTATTATAACCTGAAAAGGCAAACTGTGAAGTTAGGAGTAATAAATGCCCAAGGACTCTTTGCAACCTTATCGAATCAAGCTCATCTCATGCAACTTGACACCAAATGGAGACTCTTCACATCAAGGGAGGTGCAGATCACTCATTGGTAATAGTAGCCAGTCTCCACGAAGTAGATTAGGGCTTCATTCCCTCTTCTCTCTTAGATGAGTTTTGTCAGATACTTCCTAGTCGCAATGGGGTATGATTTGGTTTCTTGCTGCTTTTTAGCCTGGTCTGGTTAATAAAACTCTGCTCTAGGACTCAAAAGAATTGATTTATATTATGGGTTCTACAGCTGAGATCCAGGAGGTTACTAATTTTCTTATGACTTTGTCTCAGTTTCTCGAGCTGCTAAACAGAAAAGAACATGCAGATGTTTTAGAAGTGTTTTGAGACCAATGAGAGCAAAGAAGTGCTAGGCAGTCTCTGAGCTAGCCCCCTGCACAACTATGTGCCCCCGTTGTTTAAGAGTCTAGACAAGGTGCTCCTGTGTGTCTCCTAGAAGTTGCTGAAGATGTTGTACCACTATCTGCTCCTTATTTTCCCTTTCTCATCCTTTCAGGAGGGATGCCTGTCCTCACAGTTGTGGTGTCTCCGAAACCTGTGCAAGATTTCTGATCTGCTTCAGTGCTGGGAGTGATTTAAATGAATCTGTGTTACTTTGCACTAAAATGAATTGGGAGCACTAGCATGAGCCGCTCAGGTATGTTAGCTGTGGTGCGTTATAGCCAGTCAGGGCAGTGAGATCTTAAACTACTCTAGCAATGTCTGCCAGAGAACATTTATCTCAGCCTTTTTTTTCCATATATCTATGCCGAGTTTTATTATGGCAGGCCTCTCAACTGATGCTGGAACAGGCTTCAGCTCTTACAGCTTTAACCCTTTACATTCAGCCTTGTATCTCCAGTGACAGTCTTTCTGGGGGCCTCTAAGTCTTTTTGAACTTGCATGTGCTCTATCTATGGCAAAATTCCTATTTATCCTACATATTTGTCCTGTTTCCTATTTGGAAGCAGGGTCTGAGGAGAAACAGTCAGGGAGCTGCTTAGCAGTGGAGGAAGCTTTGAGAAAAGCCATTGTGTGAAGTAGCTCAGAGGAGGAGAGCTGACAAAACACAAACCTGAAATTCGCTGATGCTTCCAAATGCATCAAAGAAGCTGTGGAAGCTCAGACTTGAGTTGTCTCAAAGTGAGGGTGCCAGGGCCATGGTCAAACCCTGAGGTGTCAGAGCTGTCTTGAAATGTTTTTACCTGGAGAACTAGCAGCAAAGGAGCATAGAGCTTGGTCCAGGCTGACGCATTAGCCTGGAAACATGGGTAATGTTTCTCCCTCCTCCAAGGCAGAGCAGAAGGGAAGGCTGAGCTGCTCAGGTCTGTTCCTCCCTCATTCGAAACTGTCAGGGAGCAGTGGTGGGCAACACACAAGGCAGTGCCAGCACGTGGCTTCTTGTCTGTGAAGACAAAACTGCTGCTCCCTAGAAAGAGGGGTAGTGGCAGGGCTCACCTATAACAGAATTTATTCTCTGCATGAACTCAAAGGCTTGTCTTGTGTAATTTTTTGAGGAGAGCTGATTTGTTATATGCTTGCAGCCTAGGCTCAAGGTAAATGCCCGTGACAGGCAGAGGGGATCCCTTTTGTAGTTCCCCCAGATGCTTTCTCAGGTAAAAAAAAAAAAATACTTGGATTACTCTGTCATTTGTAGTGATGTACTGAAATCAGAGACTAAAAAAAAGTTGAAATTTAGTGAAGAGAGAAGACTGGGATTGAGGTTCCAAATGTTTTCCTGAAGATATCAGGGTCCAGTTACTGTTGAAACCTGGTAGAAGCCTTACAGAACTTGTCGACGTTGACAGACATGCATGTTATTTCTTCAAGTATGGTACATAAAGTGAATGATTCTTTTTTCTGTGGCATTTATAAAACTTCTTTTTCCAATGTTGGAGCTTCCTTAAATTTTTTTCTACACAATTATCTTTGTACCTCCTTGTATTGTATCTCCTATTATTTAGTGGGTAACTGAGACAGGGAGCCTAAGCAGCTTAGTATTACTCCATACAACACAGAGATTTCAAACATATTCTTCTGAAGCCATATACAGATAAACACCCACCAAGCTGTCTCCATCTTCCCCTGTGAAAGAAAGAAATTCCTG
>NW_010341502.1:2278-14455 GCF_000700745.2 Antrostomus carolinensis
GACAGGCCGAGTAAAATGCAGCAGAACATGGGAGTGTGCTCATTGCTCCTCATTAGTGGAGGAATCTGTACGGCACATCACAGCACACACAGGCTCATGTGACAGCTAGTACACCTCCATGCTATAATACAGTCAAGCTGGGAGGACACAAAAGTGAGAAATTTGCCTTTATTCTCCTAATATTGTTTTCAGCAGGTTTTAACTTACGCAGTCCCTCAGAATATACTGACAACAGTTTTCAAAGATGAAATTTTAAGTGAGATCAAATTGCTTTGTGTGGGAAGATTTTGTGGCTACATTTTCAAGTCAGAATTTTAAAAATCCAAAGCAGAAAAGCATTTATTTCCAAGTTATCTATTTTATATGTAAAAAAACCCCACCCACAAACAAACTCAATCCTCATCTGTCTTTTCTACCAAAAGTAATAAATACTAAATTTGAACATGTGTTTTTTTCTTTTTTTCTGAGATTCAGTAGTGATTTATTCAGTTACAGGAAAGCATAAAGCTACTGTTATTTACAGGAAAGCAAAACAAGTGTTTCTATTAGAATTTTTTTGCTTTTGTATTAGATTTTTGTGCTTGGAAATGTGTCCAGTAAACACGGTAAAGCTATGATACATACACCAAAGCAAGAAAAGAATACAGGCTTACAGACTGTACGGAATAGCTGCTAAAAAGCTTGTAAAAGGTTTTGCATAGTAAATATTTGACCTTAGTAAATACATAAAAAAAAATGTAATAAGGAGACCTAGGAAGAATAAAACTTCTACATCTTGTATTCTCTGTTACCATGGACTTTTATCAGGAAATCATGTGTGTTTATCACAGATTTCAATTTCTATAGACTTCCTCGGTACAAAGGACCAGCAATACCATTCTTCAAAACAGTTGTAATCTTTCCAGTGAAATCCATAGGGAATTTACGTTTGCAAGACAGATAAGCCAGTAATTAGTTTTACTAGAGTCTGCATAAGCTATGTATCATTAGCCAGTGAAATCAGAGAACTGTAGGCCGAAGTGAACTTCAGTATATTCCTCTTAAAATTGGTAAGATTGAACCCAAGTGGTAGATTTGTCCCTGTATTACATGTTTTAAAAAGTGGAATTTATTTATCTGAACTGTGTACTTAGATCAGTGGGAGAAACACAGGTTTTTGGTATTTGTATTGGTAAGTGTTAATCTTCAAAAAGGCTCTCTAGTGCTATTTTCCCACAAAATACAGGTATGGCAGGATGTGAAGGTGCGAAAGTCTCCGTCTAATCAGAAATCTTGTCAAAATTGTGGTCTCAGTTGGTTTTGGTTTGTTTCATTTGACTTGATTGTAGGTATCCTTTTTGTGAAAGAGAGTTTTGAAAGGTCGTAGCCCACTGAAGTCAAGGAATTAGTTGCCACTGACTTTACTCTGACGGGTGAAGGATGCCCCTGTGGACCAAAGGGCTTCAGCCTGGAAATTACTACTCAATCAGACTCTTGCCCGGAGAAATGCACTAATCAAAAAATACTTGGAGCTCTGTCTCACTAATGCTTCTCTGTGAGTACCAAGTCAGAAAGCACTACTGATTTTCATCATTAAAGCTTGCCTCAGATCAGGAGGTGACAGTTCTGCTGTCAGAGAGCCAAGAAGCATTGATGCCATTAATATTTATCTTCCTACAAATGGAAGAAACTACAGTGGAGTCATGTTTTCCTATTTATAGGTGGATATTAAGGTTTCCAAAGCACACTGGAGCGTAAATGTGATACATTTTATGTTGCAGAGCTGAAGGTTAGTCAAAGCTAGTAAGACATGGCTTAGGCAGGAACAGAAGAGTAAACCCACTCCCAGGCAGCAAAAAGAATGGAGTATCATGCCTTGTAAATAGGCTGTCAGTGGCCTTTGTGTGTGCGAGCCTCTGGGATGTTTAAATGGGAATCTAAGTTCTTATAATTAAAAAAAAAAGGTAAACCCTTATGATATTTTCATGCTCTAACTCAAATGTTTTCTTCCTCACTTTCTTTTATTTTCATTCGAAGCCTGAAACTGAAATCTGTTTTCCAACACACTCCTGAAAAAAAAAAAAATCTAAAAAAATAAAACCCCAAAAAACAACAATAAATTGCTCTGTCTCCCAGAAAGGTATTTCACTTTGTTTTTTCTTGGGGCAACGACCTGGGTTAGATCTGATTCAGTGCCCTGGATTATAACACTAAAATGTCCTGCCATTCATTTTGATAGTTTTTGGATCAGACTTCCAGATGAAGACTTTCAAATTGTTTTCGCTGCTGGAGCTCAGCCATTATACATTCAGAAACTCCACTGTGCTATTAGCTGTGAGACTAGGATCCCTGATCTATGGCTGCACAGTTACGGTCATAAATCAGCCAGTTGAGATCTGTGCCTGAGAAAAAGAGGAAATTGGGGATTTGGCAGGTAACCTGCCAGTCCCAGAAAAGGGTAGAGGAGGGGAAAAAAAAAAAAAAAAAAAAAAAGAGAAAAAAGGAAAAGTGCTCAAATAAATTAATATTCTGATGTTTTATATCTCACTCCTTCCCAACATATATGTTTTGCCAAAGCCTGTTTTGAATAAGACTTTTGAAATATTTAAAAAGAAGAAAATTTCAAGGATGTTTCCAAACAAGTAATCATTTCAAAAGGAAATATTGAAATGTTTTGTCACAGATTCTTAGACAGATTCAGAGCAAGCAGTCTGGTTCAGGGTAAGGATTTGTGACATGCTTGCTGATACTGTGAAATCTGCAATCTTGTGGTTGGAAAAAACCCTTTCTTTGGCCCGGCTGGAAAAAGAAGCACCCTGATTTCTTGTCACTAACAATAGGAACATTTTATTTTGTTCACAGTGTCAAGTCTGTTAATGATAGACCCTCACAGAGTTGGCAGGTTTATTCTTCACAGAGTATTTCTATTACTTCTACATAGAGTTAGATTTAGACACAAGTATCCTAATATCTTACCAAACTTGTAAGTCAATGCCAGAGTAATTTGTTATTAGTTAATAATAATAATAATAATAATAATGGGTGCTTTTCTGCCAGAAGGGTTTAGAATCATACACTGGTTCAACTGCAGTTTCACTGCATCCCAAGTTGAGGTGTGGCCTTCCACAGCAGCACATTTTTCAGTCTCCATTAATGAACAAAAAACAATAAAAATGAAGCTCCTATTAATACATGTGTTCCCCTTAGAAATGATGTATGAATGTATTTGAGGAGTTGGAATGTAGATATTTATCTTCTGCAAACAAGTAATTTTGTTATTTTGTTTAATTATTATTTTTAATTACATTTTTGCCTTAATGTGAATTTCTGAAAATCAGCAGTGGCAGAGGTAGCAGTGGATGTTAATAGTACATCAAGGTCCCTTGCCGTGGCTCAAGTTTCAAAGTTGGTTAATTGACAGGTATGGCTAGAAGGTAAAGCATTTGATAACTTTCTGGTGCACTGTTATGACATTGAATCTGCCACAAGAAAACAGGGATTAGAAACGAGATTATAACGACAGCATAGGAGCACAAATTTGAGGAATGAATTTTTATTGGATTTAGCAGATACGGGGGTATGCCTTGAAGATTACAATTATTTTTTTTGCTGAGGTGTTTGGACTGGATTGGTTTAATTACAGGGTTTTCCACTAAGCATACTTAATGGGTTTAGGCCTAACATCTGCCTTAGGCTTTGGCTCTGGAGTTAATTCCTTCCTAATTCTTGGCTCTGCCCCAGTACTGACATCTGAGGGGGAAGTCTCTTGGTCGCAGAGGCACGGAGGAAAAACAGTGCTACCCTGAGTTTCAATTTATCTGTTTCCACACTGGTACTACACTAGCCCCCATTAAACTGATTAAGTTTTTAACAAATTATTCAGCATGCTGAAAGGTTACTCTATGTAGCTACTTATTAGTCACTTTTCAAATCATTAACAAGCTATTTATGACACCTTCATGTGCAGGTACAAAGCCTTCTGGAGGATTCCTCCAATTTAATTTCTCTAGTTTAAAGTCGAATGGAGAGAACAAAGGCAGAGCTCCTAGTCACTAATTAAGAGGATGAAGGAAGGCAGAGGGGATGCTGAAGGGAGGTGACAGGCTCATTGAAAAGAAAAAGCTACATCCTGAGAATAGGGAGATATTATGCACAATTCTTTGAGTCTTGCTGAAGTGCAAAACTAATCCATGAGTATCTCACTACCTCTTTTTGTTAAAAACTGCTTTATCCTTAACTATTTACTTAATACTGCACAAAAGCAGCTTATATTTTCACATCTGAAATAATACTGAGTACAAATTCGATTTTCTTTGTGAAAGGACTTTGGTAGGACATGTAGTCCCTTGATTACTAAATGCTTCCTGAGAAGCTTTCAAAGGAACCAGTCTAGGAAACAGGATTTCCCTGGTCCCATGAGCATGCTGCCTGAAGTTGACATGCCATGCATGTCAAAGTCACAACAAACCTTGTTGTTCAGGTGGCTGGAGTGTCCTGGCCAAGTTTTCTAGCAGAGAGATATTTCACTGGAGCAGAGCTGGCAATGAGAGAGCTTTGCTTTGTGGGGCAAAGATGGGCTTTCCTGTCCAGAGGCTACCTAGCATCAAGGGCAGGAAGACAGGAGGAATTTCTGTGGTCTTGTTAAGACTTCTTGCCAGTGTAGTGTCACCTTCACATGTAAAAAAGTCCCAATTAAAAAAAAAAAAAAAAAGTAATACATCTTAACCAATTCCCACTCCCCTAAAAAAACTATAGAAAAGGGAGAGTCGCTGATCATTCACTTTGGCATAAACTCACTGACAGCCTTTCTGCTGCCCTCACCTGATGTTCATTTTCTCTGTGGTTACTTGGTCTTTTCATTCCCCAGTTTTCCATCCTTCTTTTCAGTTTTCCCTTACTCCCCTGTTTTGTCTTGTGTTTTTTTTTGTTTGTTTGTTTGTTTTTTGGGGTTTTTTTAAATATTAAATTTCTGGGGTTTGTGCAGCTGTGATATTGAGCAAAATAACTTTTTCAGTAGACAAGGGAGCAATTTCCCCCCCTGGAGCTGCATTTCTTTGGGGAGTGGGTTCTGAGATCCCTGGCCGTCCTTCATCCTGACACGGAGTGCTCCCATGGAGTCACCATAAAGCACGGACTGTCAGTGTCAAAAGTGGGGACCCTTGCTATCTCTTCATGCAGTCCATGACACAGCAGGTTCTGTTCTCAACTGGGTCTTGGGCTCTTCAGTTGTGACTTTATTATAGTAATAGCCATAGAATTGACTTAGTTGTTCTTGGTAAATTTTTGTAACATTTCTAATTGGTTCATGATCCTGGGGAGAAAGAAATCAACAGTTGATGTAGTAAAGCTTAAGCACTGCTGAAGTGTTGTTTTGTGGCACTCAAGTTGAATGGGAGCCCTAGCTGAAGAAGAGGGCTCATTTGTAAAGCTGCCTCTTTCTTTGCCAGTTTCTAGAAATTTTTATTAACAGAACAACTGTTTCATTAACACACTGAGTAGCTGCAGAATTTCTCTGATGTCAAAGATGTGTGAAGGACAAGCTCTTAACACAAAAGGAGCAATCAAGGGGCAACAACTGGTTGCAGCATAACTGCAACTACTAAATGCTCTTACACCATCCTATTGTATTTACTTGTATACAGAGATCCTGGTCCTCACCGTACAAGGGACAGGAGACAGGGCAAATTCTAGAAACAGATGAGCAAAGAGGTAGAGAGCTCTGTGAAGCACACCTGTTTCTGAGTATTGCCCTGCTGAGGAGGTAAATGCAACAGGGAGAATAGGGGATGATGTACACTGAAAGATCCTTACTGCATGAGCCATGGAAGTGGATGGGAAATGGACTGGAAGGGGATAAAATCGTTGGTTGTGCTTGGGCTTGCTAAAGAGACAGACTCCAACAAGTATTTTTACCTTTGTGGAAAAAGCATTCAGTCTCCAGCAAAGGAAATCCAATGTCCTTATTTCTGGGGCAGTACCGACTCTGACCACTGTCAACTCAGACTACCCATGCTGGAACCGTGTATAATGCAAGATTCACCAAGCTAGTTTTTACCTTGTGTATTCAAGTGATGAGTATTGATGAGCAGATTGGGGTACTGCAGGACAAGCTTTTATGTACCCACTGAGAATAGAGGGTATAAACCCCAGCTGGTGCATCTCAGGGTGTTCAGGCCACGTGTCCATGCCCTATACTGCAGACAGTGTAGGTAAACCGGGGTCTGGCGTGATTTGTAGCTACTGGCTTCCTAGCTTATGCATTTGACAAACAAAATGGGTGTGCTGTGGATATTGAGAAGCTGGCAGTATAACAGAAACATTATTTATCTTTACTTTTATTATCTATCAGGCTTAGTGTAGAAGGGCTGTCCCAAAAGGTGTGATTTAACATTCATTGAATTCAGTGGGATTTTTTTGAAGTTTATTACAGACTCTGAGTAATTAAAAGGGAGATTTTCAATTTTATTTTTTTATGACAGCAACTAATGCCTAATTTTCACATTATACAGGCACTTCATTTTTGAAAGTCCTTTGACTTTTTCTCAGGAAAATCAACTTTGAAAAGTTGTTTATTTCAAATTAGTTTAATCTTTATTTTCCAAACTGAAATTAGATAAAAATTTTGCCCAGAGGCTATACTACACAAATTTAATTTTTTCATACTAAAATAACGTTCTTTAAAAACATACTGCTTGTTTCAGTTACAGAATGAAGGTCAGATTCTCCACCCACCCATGCCTGTGGTATCTCCGCATCAGAGTTAATGTTCATCTTGTTCAGTACCTATTACTTTAATTATCTATCCAATCTTTTTTTTTAACACAATAACTGACTTTTCTAGTGTGTGATTAATGTCCTCAAACAGGTACAGTTATCAAATGGCATGTATGGGCTAGAGGTATTAACATGAATTATGCAGATTGCTGGATGAAGTTGGCATTTGAATACAATTCCCTTTATAAAAATTGATCTCTCGTTTTCTCCCCTAATCAGTCATTTGTACTCTACTTACTTTTTTTACTCTGATCCTTCTTTTCTAATTAACTCTTTCATCCTCCTCTGAGAGCTTTTGAAGCTTGACTAGAAGCAGATCTGCTGAGAAAGCCTTTCTACTTCTGTCATTAATAATAACTCTAAAACAGAAATCTGTATTAAGAATGTGATAAATGAGGGAGTTTGTTTCAATTAACACTCACAAGGAATCATACATTTTGTAGGCCATAGTTTTAGGAGAAATCATAAATGTAGAAAATATCCATTCCAGGAAATTTTAATTGCCACTTTACACTGTCCTCAGCTTTTGAGCTATGCAAAGTGAGTTGCATACGTACATACTAAGCTATACTGCACTATACTATACTATGTCCCAGAGAGCCTGCAGTCTTACAAGAGGAGAGTAGACGAGGGTGACATGATTTTTGCTCATAGTTGAACTAGTTGTTTGTGTCTAGGGCCAACTAGAAGCAGATTTTTTTTTTTTTTTTTTTTTTTTTTTTTTTTTTTTTTAGCTGCTGATCCTAGTGCCTCCAAATTAAATAAGCTATGCACTGTGAGTAGAAGGGCTATCATTTTTGGGGGGAACATAACTCTCACCCTTTTTGCACTGGTGTAAAATAACCCCAAGGCAGTGATCAAGATACTCAGAAGACAGCTGGAAAGATTGTGGATGTTGTTTAATGATGAAAGGGCACTTTATGTTTGCAACAAAGAAGTATTTACTGCAATGTACTTAATGAAAAAAACTTATTCTTTTAGCAACTGCAGTATTCTCTATGCCAAAGAAATTCCAGGAAGTTTGTTTTCTGTGAAGTGGTGGTATATGTGTGCCATGTTTGTTTGAAAGCTGTCCAAAACAAATGAAATATATGTGTCTATGCTTATACTTAAAACTGAAGTGATTGCTATACTTGCAGTGTAATTATGTTTCAGTTACAAGATAACCACCTAATTATACTTTTTCATATTTGCAATTTACTGTTAATAATATTACCAAACATTTTCCTACATGATTTATAATACTTGTGGAGTAAATACACTTCTCTATTAGCAGTATATCTCTTAGTTTGTCAAAAGGGTAATATATACAATGTTGTTATTACCTTCAGCTTCATGTATATCGCCTTTAATTACACGATGAAAAACAAAACTTTACAATAGAAGTCTGTAGTTACATAAATCTTACTGAAAAATATGATCATGTATCTATTAATATCCATAGCTAATCTTTACTTTCAGCTGATATAAATGCTGGCGTATCTCTAGTGGCTGCTCTGGAATGTGGGTGTAAGGTAATAAGCTCCTTTGCACTAAGTGATAATCACTCTGAGGTCCTGCCCTAAATTGCCTCTCAGCACTAGCAGATTATGAAATGTTAAATAAATGCATATAATGAGAGGAGAACTAGACCCCCGGGTTTAAATGAGACATGCTTGTAGCAAATGAATAGTTATGTTGTATTTAAAGCAAATTAAAATACATCTTAATGGATTTCATTCTTCTTATAGCCTTCTCTGCGTAAAGTTGTATTTAGTTGTAAGTAGGGTGTGCACTGCAAGCCTGTGGGCATACAGAAGTAACCTTATGCTTTTAATGCTGTGCTGCCTTCTCTACTGGTGGCTCTCCATTTTTCTTTTTCCACAGTCTATTGTTCTTCCACCTGCTCCCATTTTTGCAGGCACAGAAAGAGGTGAGGATTTCCTCTGGCATTTCATCTGTCTGTTCCCTGGCTCTAAAGAGGGAATACTGACCTTATGCCAATTTTTTTTGTGTGAGGATAAACTTGTGGCTGTTTGTGAGGCTCTTATCTATTATGATAATGAAGGTTGTAGTACCTACAGTAAGTGGTAGATGAGGGGATACATCTGACATCTGTAGGGAAGGGTCTTGAATCACAGGGGAACTCTGATTAGAAGTTTTGGGTGGAGGAATGCATTTCACCATAATGGTATTCTGACCCTGCTAATATTACTGAGATATGTTATATAATATCCCTACACAAGATAATTAGATATAATTAAAGTGGGCAGACTTCTCAAGTAAGTCAAGATCCGCTTTTCAAAGGGTGAATCTAGCTAAGTAATCATTGCTGTTCAGTACTCTTAGAAACAAAATACAAATGTGGTGCTATAAAACTTACATTTCTGGGTTTTGCCCTAAAGTCAGTAGAAGAAAAAAACTGTGGTCAGAACTGAATTAGTTGATCAGATTCAGGAGAAATTGTGTTAAGAAAAAATGTAAAATAAATTCCAGTGTCTCAGCTTCATCTAGTTTGTATCCTCATTGTAGTGACATACTTCTTTCCTGCTTAATGTGTACATCACATACAAATTATGGCACTTCAGCAAAGTCTGACTTTGTAGAGAAATCAGGATGTCTGTGTGTGTGTTTGAGCATGGGAATGGACAAATATATTTTACATGCATATGTAAGAGGTGGAAAAAGAATAGGAGCTCATTAATGAAATGATTTGTCAAGTTTGTTGTAAACTTTTAAATCCAGATTTTCAAATGTGCCCAAGGTTTTAGGGGGCTGAATTTTAGTGTTCTGATTTAAGAAGGCTATATACTTATTCTGTACTTTGATGTCGGACTCCTTTACAATAATTCTATTTGGAGGGCAAAAAAGGAGATGGTTGAAATCAGTCACAAGTCAGGGCTGAACTGCCTGTCCTTTTATTATGGTTAATTTTTAACAAGTACAAGTTATGCCATTTGGAGAGGCAGGGTTCTCTTGGTTCTCATGAAACAGCAACGCTTAATTTTGGTTTGCTTGGGAATAATTATGCCAGTTTTGGACCTATGTCTTCATACCTCCCTTAAAAGTGCTTGATGATCATCAGATGCTGGTGTCTGTCGGTAAGCCACTTCTTTATGAAAACCATACAGTTAATTTCCAAAGGGTTCTTTCACTGACATAGCATAAATGTGATTAAATATACTATATACTCAGAATCCCTGAGCTTTTAATCTCAGTAAACCTGAAAAGTTAAACACCTCATATTGCTTTCAGAGCTTTATTCTATCCAGAAGAAACCATCTGCTTTCCAACAAAAATCACTCTGTTTCCTTGATCTCTTCAAATTAATCCTACTGTGATTAACTTCAATCCAATTAAAAAGAACATGTAGGCAGCTGCACAGGTCTGATTACATGTGGACATGATAGTAGGGCTCCTCATAGGGGAACCAGATTAAGGGCCAATATGTTAGGCTAGATGATGCTGGTAGCAATACTTCAAACTCTGGTATCCTGGCATGACATTCAGTGTATAATAGTACCACATTTGCTAGCTATAAAGCTCCTTGCAGTCAAGGAACTCGGAGGCTTTCATGTGTACATATATATCATTACACATGCCTCTAAAGATGCGATGATAAAGATATTGAAATATAGTTTTATTTAGCACAGGGGGGTAACACATGCCACAGGAGACAGGCATTCCCTTACTGCATTTCCATGAGCCTGTGGCAAATTGAGTGTTCCTTGTTTATTTTCAGTGAAACTGCCAAAACCAGGGAGATCTGGGAGCCTAAGGGTTGTTGGAGCTTTTTTCATTTTCATACAAAAGCCTGCAGAGATGGGGCAGGCTTTTAGTCACAAATTCAGAGAAATCATCCTGCACTCTGTCTTCTGGGCTTGTGCTTCTCACAAGCTGCCTCTGGGTCTCGCTGCAGGAAACACCAGGCACAGAGTTGGAGGTGGAAATTTGTCTGTGTGAGCCTGCGTGTTCCTCTGCACAGCATTTAGCAGGCTCCCAGCATTGCAAAGGCTTACTCCACGTCACAGAGGAATTATCATCAGTTTGTTCTGATAATTTAATGAGAAGCACTTCAGAAACATTTATTGTTATGAATCATATTGCAATGAATAGCCCTGTGGTTGGTGGTGGGCCAGACTTGGAAATGGCTCAGTGCCCAGCTCATCTACTTTCAGATACCTAGGTGGGGAGTTTGGTGGCTGGGATTTGATTGTTCCCAGGTGGGACTAGGATTTGATTGTTCCCAGGTGGGACTGCTGGAGACTATCCAGCCTTGAAAAAGATGCAAAAGCAAGCCAAATTTGGCTTTTTTTTTTTTTTTTTAAAAAAATATGTAAATAAAGAAGAGAAAATGCCACTCTCAATTTGATCTTTGAGATATCTTTGAAGGACCTGACCATGGTGTGACCAAATCTGAAAGCTACCCCAGAAACATTAATATAAGACAATAGGAAGAGCAGAGCACTTTTGAGTAATGAGTCTAGCATTACAAATTAAGGCTGAAAGCTTTTATGATTTAATTGTTAGCATTACAACCTGGGCATTGACTGCTTTTCTGTGATTGGAATGGGGGTTTTTTATTAAGGCTTTTTATATGTATATCCATAGTTTGTCATTAGTGGTTAGACACTGATCTGTAGTAGCACAAAATTATTACATTGAATGTCACTGCAGCTTGTATTCTTTTTCAACTTCTCTCTCTCTTCTCCCTTTCCTTCCTCTCTCTCTCTCTCTTAAAAAAAAAAAAAAAGATAATAAAAAAAAAGGCAGATAAGACCATTACCACACTGATTTACGTAAATACAGCCCTAATTCAGACTGGTGTTCCAGCAGTCACATAAAAATGATTCAGTGTCAATCTGTTTGTATCTTTAATAGCTTCTGGAATGGAAGGAATCCTCTTCCCAGTTAGGCCACCTCTGAAGGACTGGAAATGTTGCATATTTTTCAGCAGAACTGCACAGAATACTAGGATGATGAATCAGTGACTGCAAGAGCATCAAATTCAATTAAAGCTCTGCATCAAAGAACTGTAGCTGTCAACATTAGCAACCAGGTAAGGATCCTGTTGACCTGAGTATTTAAGACGATCTTCAGACATTTTGAGAACAGGTGGCCAATATCCATCTACTATGGATCCAGTAGAGGTGAGCAGCTCTGGTGCTAGCATGATCTGCAGCAGAGCACTCCAGCGGAGTGTCCAGGGTCATTTTCCAGAACCCTGATCAATCTGAGCTCTGCACCCACCAAGACTGAGGCAGCTTCCTAGGCACGGCTCTGGTGGGAACACGCTGCTGCCCTGGAGCAGGATGGCAGGCTGTGCCCTGCGCTTATGGCAGTGCTGGACAGCTGTGGGAGGTGCACCCTGGTGGAGAGTCTCCTCTGCTTAGTGGTAGAGCTCTGGGAGGAGGTGAGTAGGCTGAGGAATATCAGGGAGTGCAA